>NC_091383.1:1475000-1592500 GCF_038502225.1 Cherax quadricarinatus
ACCTAGCAGTAAATAGGTACTGGGTGTTAGTTGAGTGTTGTGGGTGGCATCCTGGGCAAGGTGAGACGTATGGGCAAGTCACCTTACACCTGCTGTCACTGTTCACCTAGCAGTAAATAGGTACCTGGGTGTTAGTTGAGTGTTGTGGGTAGCATCCTGGGCAAGGTGAGACGTATGGGCAAGTCACCTTACACCTGCTGTCACTGTTCACCTAGCAGTAAATAGGTACCTGGGTGTTAGTTGAGTGTTGTGGGTGGCATCCTGGGCAAGGTGAGACGTATGGGCAAGTCACCTTACACCTGCTGTCACTGTTCACCTAGCAGTAAATAGGTACCTGGGTGTTAGTTGAGTGTTGTGGGTAGCATCCTGGGCAAGGTGAGACGTATGGGCAAGTCACCTTACACCTGCTGTCACTGTTCACCTAGCAGTAAATAGGTACCTGGGTGTTAGTTGAGTGTTGTGGGTGGCATCCTGGGCAAGGTGAGACGTATGGGCAAGTCACCTTACACCTGCTGTCACTGTTCACCTAGCAGTAAATAGGTACCTGGGTGTTAGTTGAGTGTTGTGGGTGGCATCCTGGGCAAGGTGAGACGTATGGGTAAGTCACCTTACACCTGCTGCCACTGTTCACCTAGCAATAAATAGGTACCTGGGTGTTAGTTGAGTGTTGTGGGTGGCATCCTGGGCAGGGTGAGACGTATGGGCAAGTCACCTTACACCTGCTGTCACTGTTCACCTAGCAGTAAATAGGTACCTGGGTGTTAGTTGAGTGTTGTGGGTGGCATCCTGGGCAAGGTGAGACGTATGGGTAAGTCACCTTACACCTGCTGCCACTGTTCACCTAGCAATAAATAGGTACCTGGGTGTTAGTTGAGTGTTGTGGGTGGCATCCTGGGCAGGGTGAGACGTATGGGCAAGTCACCTTACACCTGCTGTCACTGTTCACCTAGCAGTAAATAGGTACCTGGGTGTTAGTTGAGTGTTGTGGGTAGCATCCTGGGCAAGGTGAGACGTATGGGCAAGTCACCTTACACCTGCTGTCACTGTTCACCTAGCAGTAAATAGGTACCTGGGTGTTAGTTGAGTGTTGTGGGTGGCATCCTGGGCAAGGTGAGACGTATGGGCAAGTCACCTTACACCTGCTGTCACTGTTCACCTAGCAGTAAATAGGTACCTGGGTGTTAGTTGAGTGTTGTGGGTAGCATCCTGGGCAAGGTGAGACGTATGGGCAAGTCACCTTACACCTGCTGTCACTGTTCACCTAGCAGTAAATAGGTACCTGGGTGTTAGCAGTGTTGTGGGTGGCATCCTGGGCAAGGTGAGACGTATGGGCAAGTCACCTTACACCTGCTGTCACTGTTCACCTAGCAGTAAATAGGTACCTGGGTGTTAGTTGAGTGTTGTGGGTGGCATCCTGGGCAAGGTGAGACGTATGGGTAAGTCACCTTACACCTGCTGCCACTGTTCACCTAGCAATAAATAGGTACCTGGGTGTTAGTTGAGTGTTGTGGGTGGCATCCTGGGCAGGGTGAGACGTATGGGCAAGTCACCTTACACCTGCTGTCACTGTTCACCTAGCAGTAAATAGGTACCTGGGTGTTAGTTGAGTGTTGTGGGTAGCATCCTGGGCAGGGTGAGACGTATGGGCAAGTCACCTTACACCTGCTGTCACTGTTCACCTAGCAGTAAATAGGTACCTGGGTGTTAGTTGTGTGTTGTGAGTGGCATCCTGGGCAGGGTGAGACGTATGGGCAAGTCACCTTACACCTGCTGTCACTGTTCACCTAGCAGTAAATAGGTACCTGGGTGTTAGTTGAGTGTTGTGGGTGGCATCCTGGGCAGGGTGAGACGTATGGGCAAGTCACCTTACACCTGCTGTCACTGTTCACCTAGCAGTAAATAGGTACCTGGATGTTAGTTGAGTGTTGTGGGTGGCATCCTGGGCAGGGTGAGACGTATGGGCAAGTCACGTTACACCTGCTGCCACTGTTCACCTAGCAGTAAATAGGTACCTGGGTGTTAGTTGAGTGTTGTGGGTGGCATCCTGGGGAAGAGGATCTACTGACCACAAAGGCAGTAAGCCACTCTGGCTTAAAAACACAATCCCTGCTCTAAGAGTGGGAGCGAATGAAGTTTGATCTGAGGAAGAGGATGGATGGCTCCAACTCCTTGGATCAAGGTCCATATAGTAGTACAAAAGCTCCTTCCCCCTTTTAAATGGTAAGGGGACGTAGAGAGTGCTCCCTTTGTGATCTTAAAGCTGATATACCACCCTGTTCACGTTACTGATGGCCCCTCCTCTCTCGGGTCTTTGGTGCTTTTACAGAGACCTTGGTCCCAGGAGCTAGAGCTACACTCCCTTGCCTAGGGTCAAGCCTGAAATCTCCATTCCAGGAAATTTTTAACCCCAGATTTTTAATACCTTCTTCAGAATCCTCTCCAGCCTCACTCGGCAGCGCCTCTTCCAGAATACAAGACCGCCAGCATCCAGAAGTCAAGATTCATCTTAACGCACTATGGGATGCTAAAGACCTGCTGGGACCTGGTCATCCTACTGGCTACCTTCTACGTGGCCGTCACTGTGCCCTACAACGCTGCCTTCCTGGTCAACACCAACCAACAGGACAAACCAACCATTGTTCCTGACGTTGTGGTTGAGGCACTCTTTCTGGTTGGTGAGTGCTGTCCCAAACATTCTACACTACTACTACTACTACTACTACTACTACTACTACTACTACTACTACTACTACTACTACTACTACTACTACTACTACTACTACTACGACTACTACTACTACTACTACTACCACTACTACTACTACTACTACGACTACGACTACTACTACCATTACTACTACTACTACTACTACTACTACGACTACTACTACTACCATTACTACTACTACTACCACTACTACTACTACTACTACGACTACGACTACTACTACTACTACTACTACTACTACGACTACGACTACTACTACTACTACTACTACTACTACCACTACTACTACTACAACAACAACAACTACTACTACTACTACTACTACTACTACCACTACTACTACTACTACGACTACTACTACCACTACTACTACTACTACTACCACTACTACTACTACTACTACTACTACTACTACTACTACTACTACTACTACTACTACTACTACTACTATGACTACTACTACTACTACTACTACTACTACTACTAATAATAATAATAATAATAATAATAATAATAATAATAATAATAATAATAATAATAATAATAATAATACAATAATAATAATAAAAGATATAACTTATACAGACCATAGCTGACATCAGTGACACACTATATAGAAAGTCCCGGTTATACAGATACTTTATTATCACATTAGTGGTACACAATACTGACAGAATTGATGAATTATATACAGGTACAGCACTTGTCTGGGTATTGTTACGTTGATGAATTATTGTTGATACATGTCCAGCACCTGGGGGACTGATTACCTCATCTACCACTATCTCCCGTATCTCTTCATTGAACCGATAAAGACACTGGTGGGCGAAACGTCCTCAGAATAAAGATACTCGGGTGTTACACCTGTGTCTTTATCAAATATTTATTATTTTCACTAAGACACCATATATTGACTTTTTCTCTTTCCTGACAAACACTACTCTTGCCTCCTCCTATTCTTCTTCCTCTTCCTCCTACTCTTCCTCCTCCTCCTCCTACTCCTCCTCCTCTTCTTGTTCTATAACTTCCCTCTGCTCCAGTTATCAGACGACTGATAATAACCGGAGTTCCTTACTATTGTTTTGGTTAATTAATTTCAGAGATAATTTATATGAGACTAAATGTACACTTTAACTGACGTAAACTGTGTGTACTCACCTAATTGTGGTTGCAGGGGTCGAGACTCAGCTCCTGGCCCCGCCTCTTCACTGATCGCTACTGGGTCCTCTCCCTCTCTGCTTCCCGAGCTTTGTCATACCTCTTCTTAAAACTATGTATGGTTCCTGCCTCCACTACTTCACTTGCTAGGCTATTCCACTTGCTGACAACTCTATGACTGAAGAAATACGTCCTAACGTCTCTGTGACTCGTCTGAGTCTTCAGCTTCCAGTTGTGACCCCTTGTTTCTGTGTCCCCTCTCTGGAACATCTTATCTCTGTCCACCTTGTCTATTCCCCGCAGTATCTTGTATGTCGTTATCATGTCTCTCCTGACCCTTCTGTCCTCCAGTGTCGTCAGTCCAATTTCCCTCAACCTTTCCTCGTACGACATTCCCCTGAGCTCTGGGACTAGCCTTGTTGCAAACCTTTGTACTTTCTCTAACTTCTTGACGTGCTTGACCAGGTGTGGGTTCCAGACTGGTGCTGCATACTCCAGTATGGGCCTAACATACACAGTGTACAGTGTCTTGAACGATTCCTTATTAAGGTATCGGAACGCTATTCTCAGGTTTGCCAGGCGTCCGTATGCTGCAGCAGTTATTTGGTTAATGTGTGCCTCCGGTGACGTGCTCGGTGTTATGGTCACCCCAAGGTCTTTCTCCCTCAGTGAGGTCTGTAGTCTTTGTCCACCTAGTCTATACTCTGTCTGTGGTCTTCTTTGCCCCTCCCCAATCTTCATGACTTTCCATTTGGCAGGGTTGAATTCGAGAAGCCAATTTCTGGACCACATGTCCAGCCTGTCCAGGTCTCTTTGCAGTCCTGCCTCATCCTCATCCGATTTAATTCTTCTCATCAGCTTCACATCATCTGCGAATAGGGACACTTCAGAGTCTCTTCCTTCCATCATGTCATTCGCATATATCAAAAATAGCACTGGTCCTAGAACTGACCCCTGTGGGACCCCGCTCGTTACAGGCACCCACTGTGATACCTCATCACGTACCATGACTCGTTGTTGCCTCCCTGTCAGGTATTCTCTGATCCATTGCAGTGCCCTTCCTGTTATACGAGCCTGATCCTCCAGCTTCTGCACTAATCTCTTGTGAGGAACTCTGTCAAAAGCCTTCCTGCAGTCCAGAAAAATGCAATCAACCCACCCCTCTCTCTCGTGTCTTACTTCTGTTACCTTGTCATAAAACTCCAGAAGGTTTGTGACACAGGATTTGCCTTCTATGAATCCGTGCTGGTTGTTGTTTATAATCATGTGTCGTTCCAGGTGCTCCACCACTCTCCTCCTGATAATCTTCTCCATGACTTTGTATACTATACACATCAGAGACACTGGTCTGTAGTTTAGTGCCTCGTTTCTGTCTCCTTTCTTACAAATGGGGACTACATTTGCTGTCTTCCATTTCTCAGGTAGTTGCCCAGTTTCAAGGGATGAATTGAAGATTGTGGTTAGGGGCACGCACAGCATCTCTGATCCTTCTCTAAGGACCCACGGGGAGATGTTGTCCGGACCCCTCGCCTTTGAGGTATCGGGGTCACTTAGCAGCTTCTGCACCTCCTCCTCCGTTGTTTGTATGGCATCCAGCACCTGTTGGTGTACTCCCTGTTGGTATTCTCTGTGCTGTCTTCTCAGAGCCATTCCTGTCTCTACTGTAAATAACTCCTTAAATCTCATGTTGAGCTCCTCACATACCTCGTGATCATTTCTTGTGAGTTCCCCACCTTCTTACCTCAGCCTGATCACCTGGTCTTTGACTGTTGTCTTCCTCCTAATGTGGCTGTACAGCAGTTTTGGGTCAGACTTGACTTTCGATGCTATGTTGTTTTCATACTGTCTCTGGGCCTCCCTCCTTATCTGTACATATTCGTTCCTGGCTCTTCGACTAATCTCCATATTTTCCTGTGTTCTTCGCCTTCTGTACTTTTTCCATTCTCTATTGCACTTGGTTTTTGCCTCCCTACACCGTCGGGTAAACCAATGACTCGTTCTGGTCTTCCCATTATTTCTGTTGCCCTTGGGAACAAACCTTTCCTCTGCCTCCTTGCATTATGTTGTTACGTATTCCATCATTTCGTGAGAGAGAGAGAGAGAGAGAGAGAGAGAGAGAGACAGACAGACAGACAGACAGACAGACAGACAGACAGAGAGTCTGACCCACTAATAACTTAGCTTACAATACCCCCAGCAAATGTTTCTCCAGTTTACGATACCCCCAGCTAACGTTACCCCAGCTAACGTTACCCCAGCTAACGTTAACCCAGCTTACGATACCCTCAGCTAACTTTACGCCCAGATAATGTAACCCCCAACTTACAATACCCAAAGCTAACGTAACACCCAACTTACAATACCCCCAGCTAACGTAACCCCCAACTTACAATACCCCTAGCCAACGATACCAGCAGCCAGCATATCTCATGTATATTAGCCGATAATAAAATTCCAGCATAACTTACGACCTCATTAGTCGTCCACAAGCCACTCTAATTAAACATTCATTGAGGAATTACATACGTCATTAAGATTATTCAGATTATTCAGTAAATTCAATCTGACAAGATTACGTTGTTGACACGCACAGACACGCACACACACACACACACACACACACACACACACACACACACACACACACACACACACACACACACACACACACACACCGATCCCTCTGTTTCCACCCCCAGCACCACAGTTACAGTATTAGAACAGAAGTTGAAGGTTTGGTACACAAATCCAGATGGATTAACGAATAAACATGAGGAATGGCAAGAAAGAATCAATGAGAAGTCCCCAGACATCATAGCAGTTACAGAAACAAAACTCATGGAGACAATAACAGATGCAATCTTCCCACCAAGATACCAGATCATGAGGAAAGATAGAAGGAGCAGGGGGGGAGGTGGGGTTGCTCTGCTCGTAAAAAACAGATGGAAATTCGAGAAAATGGAAGGAATATATGAGACGGGAGAAAGAGACTACATAGCAGGTACACTTCAGTCTGGGGAACACAAAGTGGTCATTGCAGTGATGTATAATCCACCACAGAACTGCAGGAGGCCAAGAGAGGAATATGAAGAGAGCAACAGAGCAATGGTGGACACACTTGCTGAGGTGGCAAGAAGAGCTCACTCCAGCAGAGCAAAGTTGCTGGTTATGGGGGATTTCAACCACAGGGAGATTGACTGGGAAAATCTGTAGCCACATGGGGGTCCCGAAACATGGAGAGCCAGGATGTTGGACGTGGTGCTGGAAAACCTCATGCACCAACATGTTAAGGACACTACCAGAGTGAGAGGGGAGGATGAACCAGCAAGATTGGACCTTGTGTTCACCCTGGGCAGCTCAGACATTGAGGACATCAAGTATGAGAGTCCCCTAGGAGCTAGTGACCACGTGGTTCTGTGCTTTGAATACATAGTAGAGCTGCAAGTGGAGAGAATAACAGGAGTTGAATGGGAAAAGCCTGAATATAAAAGAGGGGACTACATAGGGTTGAAGAACTTCCTGCAGGAGGTCCAGTGGGACAGAGAACTGGCAGGAAAGCCAGTAAATGAAATGATGGAATATGTAACAACAAAATGCAAGGAGGCAGTGGAAAGGTTTATTCCCAAGGGCAACAGTAACAACGGGAAGACCAGAACGAGCCCCTGGTTTACCCGACGGTGTAAGGAGGCAAAAACAAAGTGCAATAGAGAATGGAAAAAGTACAGAAGGCAGAGAACACATGAAAATAGGGAGATCAGTCGCAGAGCCAGGAATGAGTACGCACAGGTAAGGAGGGAGGCCCAGCGACAGTATGAAAATGACATAGCATCGAGAATCAAGACTGACCCGAAACTGTTGTATAGCCACATCAGGAGGAAGAAAACAGTCAAAGACCAGGTGATCAGATTAAGGACAGAAGGTGGAGAACTCACAAGAAATGATCAGGAGGTATGTGAGGAGCTGAACAGGAGATTTAAGGAAGTTTTTACAGTAGAGACAGGAAGGGCTGTGGGAAGACAGCACAGAAGGGAACATCAAGAGGAAATATACCAACAAGTGTTGGATGACATACGAACAACTGAGGAGGAGGTGAAGAAGCTCATAAGTGACCTTGACACCTCAAAGGCGATGGGACCGGACAACATCTCCCCATGGGTCCTTAGAGAAGGAGCAGAGATGCTGTGCGTGCCTCTAACCACAATCTTCAACACATCCCTTGAAACTGGGCAACTACCCGAGAAATGGAAGACAGCTAATGTAGTCCCCATATTTAAGAAAGGAAACAGAAACGAGGCACTAAACTACAGACCTGTGTCTCTGACATGTATTGTGTGCAAAGTCATGGAGAAGATTATCAGGAAGAGAGTGGTCGAACACCTGGAAAGGAACAAGATTATAAATGAAAACCAGCATGGGTTCATGGAAGGCAAATCTTGTATCACAAACCTCCTGGAGTTTTATGACAAGGTAACAGAAGGAAGACACGAGAGAGAGGGGTGGGTAGATTGCGTTTTCCTAGACTGCAGGAAGGCCTTTGACACAGTTCCCCACAAGAGATTAGTGCAGAAGCTGGAGGATCATGCGCACATAAAAGGGAGGGTACTGCAATGGATAAGGGAATACCTGACAGGGAGGCAGCAACGAGTCATGGTACTTGAAGAGGTATCACAGTGGGCGCCTGTTACGAGCGGGGTCCCACAGGGGTCAGTTCTAGGACCAGTGCTATTTTTGATATATGTGAACGACATGATGGAAGGAATAGACTCTGAAGTGTCCCTGTTCGCAGATGACGTGAAGTTGACGAGAAGAATTAAATCGGACGAGGATGAGGCAGGACTGCAAAGAGACCTGGAGAGGCTGGACATGTGGTCCAGTAACTGGCTTCTCGAATTCAATCCAGCCAAATGCAAAGTCATGAAGATTGGGGAGGGGCAAAGAAGACCGCAGACAGAGTATAGGCTAGGTGGACAAAGACAACAGACCTCACTCAGGGAGAAAGACCTTGGGGTGACCATAACACCGAGCACATCACCGGAGGCACACATCAACCAAATAACCGCTGCAACATACCGGCGCCTGGCAAACCTGAGAATAGCGTTCCGATACCTTAAAAAGGAATCGTTCAAGACACTGTACACTGTGTATGTTAGGCCCATACTGGAGTATGCAGCACCAGTCTGGAACCCACACCTGGTCAAGCACGTCAAGAAGTTAGAGAAAGTACAAAGGTTTGCAACAAGGCTAGTCCCAGAGCTCAAGGGAATGTCGTACGAAGATAGGTTAAGGGAAATCGGACTGACGACACTGGAGGACAGAAGGGTCAGGGGAGACATGATAACGACATACAAGATACTGCGGGGAATAGACAAGGTGGACAGAGATAGGATGTTCCAGAGAGGGGACACAGGGACAAGGGGTCACAACTGGAAGCTGAAGACTCAGACGAGTCACAGGGACGTTAGGAAGTATTTCTTCAGTCATAGAGTTGTCAGCAAGTGGAATAGCCTAGCAAGTGAAGTAGTGGAGGCAGGAACCATACATAGTTTTAAGAAGAGGTATGACAAAGCTCAGGAAGCAGAGAGAGAGAGGACCCAGTAGCGATCAGTGAAGAGGCGGGGCCAGGAGCTGAGTCTCGACCCCTGCAACCACAATTAGGTGAGCACAATTAGGTGAGCACACACATACGGGCGCCTGGCAAACCTGAGAATAGCGTTCCGATACCTTAATAAGGAATCGTTCAAGACACTGTACACTGTGTATGTTAGGCCCATACTGGAGTATGCAGCACCAGTCTGGAACCCACACCTGGTCAAGCACGTCAAGAAGTTAGAGAAAGTACAAAGATTTGCAACAAGGCTAGTCCCAGAGCTCAAGGGAATGTCGTACGAGGAAAGGTTGAGGGAAATTGGACTGACGACACTGGAGGACAGAAGGGTCAGGGGAGACATGATAACGACATACAAGATACTGCGGGGAATAGACAAGGTGGACAGAGATAGGATGTTCCAGAGAGGGGACACAGATACAAGGGGTCACAACTGGAAGCTGAAGACTCAGACGAGTCACAGAGACGTTAGGAAGTATTTCTTCAGTCATAGAGTTGTCAGCAAGTGGAATAGCCTAGCAAGTGAAGTAGTGGAGGCAGGAACCATACATAGTTTTAAGAAGAGGTATGACAAAGCTCGGGAAGCAGAGAGGGAGAGGACCTAGTAGCGATCAGTGAAGAGGTGGGGCCAGGAGCTGAGTCTCGACCCCTGCAACCACAATTAGGTGAGTACAATTAGGTGAGTACACACACACACACACACACACACACACACACACACACACACACACACACACACACACACAAAACAGATCAAGTGTCTATCCACAGGTGCTTTTCACAACTAGTAACTACTACTACTACACACAAATAGATAGACAGGCTGGTATATATACACTGAGAGGTGTATATCTCAGTGTATATACACTGAGAGGTGTATATCTCAGTGTATATACACTGAGAGGTGTATATCTCAGTGTATATACACTGAGAGGTGTATATCTCAGTGTATATACACTGAGAGGTGTATATCTCAGTGTATATACACTGAGAGATGTATATCTCAGTGTATATACACTGAGAGGTGTATATCTCAGTGTATATACACTGAGAGGTGTATATCTCAGTGTATATACACTGAGAGGTGTATATCTCAGTGTATATACACTGAGAGGTGTATATCTCAGTGTATATACACTGAGAGGTGTATATCTCAGTGTATATACACTGAGAGGTGTATATCTCAGTGTATATACACTGAGAGATGTATATCTCAGTGTATATACACTGAGAGGTGTATATCTCAGTGTATATACACTGAGAGGTGTATATCTCAGTGTATATACACTGAGAGGTGTATATCTCAGTGTATATACACTGAGAGGTGTATATCTCAGTGTATATACACTGAGAGGTGTATATCTCAGTGTATATAAACTGATAGGTGTATATCTCAGTGTATATACACTGAGAGGTGTATATCTCAGTGTATATACACTGAGAGGTGTATATCTCAGTGTATATAAACTGATAGGTGTATATCTCAGTGTATATACACTGAGAGGTGTATATCTCAGTGTATATAAACTGATAGGTGTATATCTCAGTGTATATACACTGGTAGTTTACATCAATCAGTATTATAGTTATTAAACTAAATGTTATTTGCAGCCTTAATAACTACCTTAATAAGCTTTAAATCCAATAAACCAATCAGTAATAATAATAATAATAATAATAATAATAATAATAATAATAATAATAATAATAATAATAATAATAATAATAATAATAATAATTATCACCAGTTTCCTTGTCATTATATGTCTTAATTCTAATTTGTGATTATAATCTAACAACGCACATTGAGACAGCAACACAAGGCTGATTGATCTGTATATTTTGACGTCTTTCTGGGACGCTCTTCAGCAGAAGAGGGTCTCGGAAGGGGGTCGAAATATGGAGCTAAAAGGCAACGCTCTCGCTTCACACGCTGAGGGTCCGGGTTCGATTCCCGTTAAGGGTGAAAACATTGGACGTGTTTAGTTACACCTGTTGTCCTGTTCACCTAGCAAGTAGGTACCTGGGTGTTAGCCGACTGGTGTGGGTAGCATCCTGGGGGACAATGGAAATAAGTTAGACAGTCCTCGATGACACACTGACTTTCTTGGGTTATCATGGGTGGCTAACCCTCCAGAGTTAAAAATCCAAGCAATATCTTATCTCACTCGCCCGTCCCGGGCATGTCCATCTTAAATACAACCTACCCAAGACTCTCCACACTATATATACTCCTATATACACTGTATATAGGAGTATATGTATACACTATATATAGGAGTATATATGTATACACTATATACACCCGTGTACTCTTTACCCAGAGGTAGATCTAGTTAGTTAAATACCTTGATTATACACCTCATACCCATCCTGTAGGTGGTAGTCACCCCATACCCATCCTGTGGGTGGTAGTCACCCCATACCCATCCTGTGGGTGGTAGTCACCCCATACCCATCCTGTGGGTGGTAGTCACCACTTACCCATCCTGTGGGTGGTAGTCACCCCATACCCATCCTGTGGGTGGTAGTCACCACTTACCCATTCTGTGGGTGGTAGCCACCCCATACCCATCCTGTGGGTGGTAGTCACCCCATACCCATCCTGTGGGTGGTAGTCACCCCATACCCATCCTGTGGGTGGTAGTCACCCCATACCCATCATGTGAGTGGTAGTCACCCTATACCCATCCTGTGGGTGGTAGTCATCCCATACCCATCCTGTAGGTGGTAGTCACCCCATACCCATCCTGTGGGTGGTAGTCACCCCATACCCATCCTGTGGGTGGTAGTCACCCCATACCCATCCTGTGGGTGGTAGTCACCCCATACCCATCCTGTGGGTGGTAGTCACCACTTACCCATTCTGTGGGTGGTAGCCACCCCATACCCATCCTGTGGGTGGTAGTCACCCCATACCCATCCTGTGGGTGGTAGTCACCCCATACCCATCCTGTGGGTGGTAGTCACCCCATACCCATCATGTGAGTGGTAGTCACCCTATACCCATCCTGTGGGTGGTAGTCATCCCATACCCATCCTGTGAGTGGTAGCCACCCCATACCCATCCTGTGGGTGGTAGTCACCCCATACCCATCCTGTGGGTGGTAGTCACCCCATACCCATCCTGTGGGTGGTAGTCACCCCATACCCATCCTGTGAGTGGTAGTCATCCCATACCCATCCTGTGGATGGTAGTCACCTCATACCCATCCTGTGAGTGGTAGTCACCTCATACCCATCCTGTGAGTGGTAGTCACCTCATACCCATCCTGTGAGTGGTAGTCATCCCATACCCATCCTATGAGTGGTAGTCACCTCATACCCATCCTGTGAGTGGTAGTCACCTCATACCCATCCTGTGAGTGGTAGTCACCTCATACCCATCCTGTGAGTGGTAGTCACCTCATACCCATCCTGTGAGTGGTAGTCACCTCATACCCATCCTGTGAGTGGTAGTCACCTCATACCCATCCTGTGAGTGGTAGTCACCTCATACCCATCCTGTGAGTGGTAGTCATCCCATACCCATCCTGTGGGTGGTAGTCACCATATACCCATCCTGTGGGTGGTAGTCACCCCATACCCATCCTATGAGTGGTAGTCACCTCATACCCATCCTGTGAGTGGTAGTCACCTCATACCCATCCTGTGAGTGGTAGTCACCATATACCCATCCTGTGGGTGGTAGTCATCCCATACCCATCCTATGAGTGGTAGTCACCTCATACCCATCCTGTGAGTGGTAGTCACCTCATACCCATCCTGTGAGTGGTAGTCACCTCATACCCATCCTGTGAGTGGTAGTCACCATATACCCATCCTGTGAGTGGTAGTCACCTCATACCCATCCTGTGAGTGGTAGTCACCATATACCCATCCTGTGGGCGGTAGTCACCATATACCCATCCTGTGGGCGGTAGTCACCATATACCCATCCTGTGGGCGGTAGTCACCATATACCCATCCTGTGGGCGGTAGTCACCATATACCCATCCTGTGGGCGGTAGTCACCATATACCCATCCTGTGGGCGGTAGTCACCATATACCCATCCTGTGGGCGGTAGTCACCATATACCCATCCTGTGGGTGGTAGTCACCATATACCCATCCTGTGGGCGGTAGTCACCATATACCCATCCTGTGGGCGGTAGTCACCATATACCCATCCTGTGGGCGGTAGTCACCATATACCCATCCTGTGGGCGGTAGTCACCATATACCCATCCTGTGGGCGGTAGTCACCATATACCCATCCTGTGGGCGGTAGTCACCATATACCCATCCTGTGGGTGGTAGTCACCATATACCCATCCTGTGGGCGGTAGTCACCATATACCCATCCTGTGGGCGGTAGTCACCATATACCCATCCTGTGGGCGGTAGTCACCATATACCCATCCTGTGGGCGGTAGTCACCATATACCCATCCTGTGGGCGGTAGTCACCATATACCCATCCTGTGGGCGGTAGTCACCATATACCCATCCTGTGGGCGGTAGTCACCATATACCCATCCTGTGGGCGGTAGTCACCATATACCCATCCTGTGGGTGGTAGTCACCATATACCCATCCTGTGGGCGGTAGTCACCATATACCCATCCTGTGGGCGGTAGTCACCATATACCCATCCTGTGGGCGGTAGTCACCATATACCCATCCTGTGGGCGGTAGTCACCATATACCCATCCTGTGGGCGGTAGTCACCATATACCCATCCTGTGGGCGGTAGTCACCATATACCCATCCTGTGGGCGGTAGTCACCATATACCCATCCTGTGGGTGGTAGTCACCATATACCCATCCTGTGGGCGGTAGTCACCATATACCCATCCTGTGGGCGGTAGTCACCATATACCCATCCTGTGGGCGGTAGTCACCATATACCCATCCTGTGGGCGGTAGTCACCATATACCCATCCTGTGGGTGGTAGTCACCATATACCCATCCTTTGGGTGGTAGTCACCATATACCCATCCTGTGGGTGGTAGTCACCATATACCCATCCTGTGGGCGGTAGTCAAAAGATTACAGAGGTACATAATGGGTCCAGGGACTGGGCCCCAAAGTTATGATAGCTGAACTAGTTACAAAGGTAATGAACTCCAGGTAGATCTGGTCACAGTCATGACTAGTTACAAAGGTAATGATCCATCTACACTCCTATAACGATAGATCTGTTTGTGAATTGATAAATCTCACTGTATGGGCGAAACGTAGTCAGTATATAATCACATTAAACATCATTTGCGTCTATCTCACCATGGGGTCGAAATATGCAGATTAATCTCTATTTCCAGGTGGCTTATTACTAAGCATAAACTGATGTATTAACCCCATGTATATAGATCAATAATATCTCTGGTTTCAACAGATATATTACTCAACTTCCGAACGACGTTTGTCAATAAAAAGGGAGAAGTTGTATTGAGTCCTGTTAGAATAGC
The DNA here is from genome assembly GCF_038502225.1 of Cherax quadricarinatus. Classification (NCBI taxonomy): domain Eukaryota; kingdom Metazoa; phylum Arthropoda; class Malacostraca; order Decapoda; family Parastacidae; genus Cherax; species Cherax quadricarinatus. The sequence continues at coordinate 1,489,944 of NC_091383.1, forward strand.
CACCCATTACGTCAAGGGTTGGTTCGTTCTTGACCTCGTAGCTGCTATGCCCTTTGACCTCCTCCTGGCTGCTGACGTCTACAGTTCGGTCAGTACCTTTAAGCTTTATAAATTACGTATACCATCCACTGTTTGGGCTACACATAAAGCTTTCTCAGAAAGCTTTAGTAACAGTATTTTCGTGCTTTATAAATCCCATTTACAGGAAAGGTCGCTTAGAGGAGCTATATAAGAGGGGTGTAATATACAGTAACCCCTCTTACAGCTATTATTTGTAAGGTATTTTATTGCAAATGTAATAGGATAAGTATAACCAAAATTATATTTACACTGAGGTCTGTATCAGGGTATATACACTAAGTGTTGTGTGTCAGTGTTTGTACACAGAGACACACATACAGTGTATATACACTGAGAGATCTACATCTCTTTACGTATGTACACTGAGAGGTGTATATCTCAGTGTATATACACTGAGAGGTGTATATCTCAGTGTATATACACTGGTAGTTTACATTAATCAGTATTTTAGGTATTAAAGTATTCTTGACTGGTGGTGTACAGATGACCTGCAGCCTTAATGACCCTCGTGTAGTAGATAGACTTTAAACCCCATTAACCAACCAACCTTAATGACCCTCGTGTAGTAGATAGACTTTAAACCCCATTAACCAACTAACCTTAATGACCCTCGTGTAGTAGATAGACTTTAAACCCCATTAACCAACCAACCTTAATGACCCTCGTGTAGCAGATAGACATAAACCCCATTAACCAAAGAACCTTAATGACCATCTTCCCCAACACAAGTATCACCCTGTAACTTCCCCAACAGACGTTCCAAGCCACCAACATCCACCTACTGAAACTGACGAGACTGCTGCGTCTGGCGCGCCTCCTGCAGAAGATGGACAGGTACTACCAGTACTCAGCACTCATCCTGACCCTGTTGATGCTATCTTTCTCCCTGGTTGCTCACTGGCTGGCCTGTGTCTGGTACGCTATAGCTGAGGACGAGATGCAGAGACCTCAGGCTGAGATAGGTCAGTATATAGCTTTACCAACCCTGTTTACAAGCTGAGACATCAGGCTGAGATAGGTCAGTATATAGCTTTACCAACCCTGTTTACAAGCTGAGACATCAGGCTGAGATTGGTGAGTATATAGCTTTATCAACCCTGCTTACAAGCTGAGACATCAGGCTGAGATAGGTGATTATATAGCTTTATCAACCCTGCTTACAAGCTGAGACATCAGGCTGAGATAGGTCAGTATATAGCTTTACCAACCCTGTTTACAAGCTGAGACATCAGGCTGAGATAGGTGAGTATATAGCTTTATCAACCCTGCTTACAAGCTGAGACATCAGGCTGAGATAGGTCAGTATATAGCTTTACCAACCCTGCTTACAAGCTGAGACATCAGGCTGAGATAGGTGAGTATATAGCTTTATCAATCCTGCTTACAAGCTGAGACAACAGGCTGAGATGGGTCAGTGTATAGCTTTACCAACCCTGCTTACAAGCTGAGACATCAGGCTGAGATAAGTAAGTATATAGCTTTATCAACCCTGCTTACAAGCTGAGACATCAGGCTGAGATAGTTGAGTATATAGCTTTATCAACCCTGCTTACAAGCTGAGACATCAGGTTGAGATAGGTCAGTATATAGCTTTACCAACCCTGCTTACAAGCTGAGACATCAGGCTGAGATAGGTCAGTATATAGCTTTACCAACCCTGCTTACAAGCTGAGACATCAGGCTGAGATAGGTCAGTATATAGCTTTGCCAACCCTGCTTACAAGCTGAGACATCAGGCTGAGATAGGTCAGTATATAGCTTTATCAACCCTGCTTACAAGCTGAGACATCAGGCTGAGATAGGTGAGTATATAGCTTTATCAACCCTGCTTACAAGCTGAGACATCAGGCTGAGATAGGTCAGTATATAGCTTTACCAACCCTGCTTACAAGCTGAGACATCAGGCTGAGATAGGTCAGTATATAGCTTTGCCAACCCTGCTTACAAGCTGAGACATCAGGCTGAGATAGGTCAGTATATAGCTTTATCAACCCTGCTTACAAGCTGAGACATCAGGCTGAGATAGGTTAGTATATAGCTTTACCAACCCTGCTTACAAGCTGAGACATCAGACTGAGATAGGTGAGTATATAGCTTTATCAATCCTGCTTACAAGCTGAGACATCAGGCTGAGATAGGTCAGTATATAGCTTTACCAACCCTGCTTACAAGCTGAGACATCAGGCTGAGATAGGTCAGTATATAGCTTTATCAACTCTGTTTACCAGCTAAGTGCTGTTATCCTGCCCCAGTGTTTTACAGTGATTTACAGAGGCTACAGTATTCTAGCCTGCTCATAGATCCAGTATTTTACAATAATTTACAGTATTTACAATGATATACAGAATTTACAATGATTTACAGTATTTACAGAATTTACAATATTTACAGTATTTACAATAATTTACAATATTTACAATAATTTACAATGATTTACAGAATTTACAATATTTACAGTATTTACAATAATTTACAGTATTTACAATAATTTACAATGATTCATAGTATTTACAATAATTTACAGTGATTTACAGTATTTACAGAATTTACAATATTTACATTATTTACAGAATTTACAATTATTTACAGTATTTACAATAATTTACATTTACAATAATTTACAATGATTCATAGTATTTACAATAATTTACAGTGATTTACAGTATTTACAGTAATTTACAATGACTCATAGTATTTACAATAATTTACAGTGATTTACAGTATTTAGTGATTTACAGTATCTACAGTAATTTACAGATGTTAGAGAGTTCTCGTACGCTAATTCAGTCATCCAGCCTACTCATCCAGCCGACTCATCCAGCCTACTCATCCAGCCTACTCATCCAGCCTACTCCTCCAGCCTACTCATCCAGCCTACTCATCCAGCCTACTCATCCAGCCTACTCACCCAGCCTACTCATCCATCCTACTCCTCCTGCCTACTCATCCAGCCTACTCATCCAGCCTACTCACCCAGCCTACTCATCCATCCTACTCCTCCAGCCTACTCATCCATCCTACTCCTCCTGCCTACTCATCCAGCCTACTCATCCAGCCTATTCACCCAGCCTACTCATCCATCCTACTCCTCCTGCCTACTCATCCAGCCTACTCACCCAGCCTACTCATCCATCCTACTCCTCCTGCCTACTCATCCAGCCTACTAACCCAGCCTACTCATCCATCCTACTCCTCCTGCCTACTCATCCAGCCGACTCATCCAGCCTACTCATCCAGCCAACTCACCCACCCTACTCATCCAGCCTACTCCTCCTGCCTACTCATCCAGCCTACTCATCCAGCCTACTCACTCAGCCTACTCATCCTGCCTACTCATCCAGCCTACTCATCCTGCCTACTCATCCTGCCTACTCACCCAGCCTACTCATCCAGCCTACTCACCCAGCCTACTCATCCAGCCTACTCACCCAGCCTACTCATCCAGCCTACTCATCCAGCCTACTCATCCAGCCTACTTCTCCTGCCTACTCACCCAGCCTACTCCTCCTGCCTACTCACCCAGCCTACTCATCCAGCCTACTCATCCAGCCTACTCCTGCCTACTCATCCAGCCTACTCACCCAGTCTTCTCATCCAGCCTACTCCTCTTGCCTACTCATCCAGCCTACTCATCCAGCCTACTCACCCAGCCTACTCATCCAGCCTACTCACCCAACCTATTCATCCGGCCTACTCACCCAGCCTACTTATCCAGCCTACTCATCCAGCCTTCTCTTCCAGCCTACTCCTCCTGCCTACTCACCCAGCCTACTTATCCAGCCTACTCATCCAGCCTACTCACCCAACCTATTCATCCGGCCTACTCACCCAGCCTACTCATCCAGCCTACTCACCCAGCCTACTCACCCAGCCTACTCACCCAACCTACTCATCCAGAAAACTCACCCAGCCTACTCATCCAGGCTACTCTTCCTGCCTACTCACCCAGCCTACTCATCCAGCCTACTCTTCCTGCCTACTCAACCAGCCTACTCATCCAGCCTACTCACCCAGCCTACTCATCCAGCCTACTCATCCAGCCTACTCATCCAGCCTGCTCCTCCTGCCTACTCACCCAGCCTACTCATCCAGCTTACTCACCAGCCTACTCATCCAGCCTACTCATCCAACCTACTCCTCCTGCCTACTAACCCAGCCTACTCATCCAGCCTACTCATCCAGCCTACTCACCCAACCTACTCATCCAGCCTACTCACCCAGCCTACTCATCCAGCCTACTCACCCAACCTACTCATCCAGCCTACTCATCCAGCCTACTCCTCCTGCCTACTCACTCAGCCTACTCATCCAGCCTACTCACCCAGCCTACTCATCCAGCCTACTCCTGCCTACTCATCCAGCCTACTCACCCAGCCTTCTCATCCAGCCTACTCCTCCTGCCTACTCACCCAACCTACTTACCCATCCTCCTCATCCAGCCTCCTCATCCAGCCTACTCAACCGGCCTACTCATCCAGCCTACTCACCCAGCCTACTCATCCAGCCTACTCATCAATCCTACTCACCCAGCCTACTCACCCAACCTACTCACCCAGCCTACTCACCCAGCTTACTCATCCAGCCTACTCACCCAGCCTACTCACCCAGCTTACTCACCCAGCCTACTCACCCAACCTACTCACCCAGCTTACTCACCCACTTACTCACCCAGCCTACTCATCCAGCCTACTCACCCAGCCTACTCACCCAGCTTACTCACCCAGCCTACTCATCCAACCTACTCACCCAGCCTACTCACCCAGCTTACTCACCCAGCCTACTTCTCCTGCAGGCTGGATCTACGACCTGGCTGAACGTCTCGCCCGTGACGTCAGAAACGTCACGATATCGGAGAAGTACGTTACGGCGCTCTACTTCACCTGTTCCTCCCTCACTTCCGTTGGCTTCGGTAACGTCTCCGCCAACACCAACAGAGAGAAGATCTTCAGCATAGTTACTATGCTTATTGGAGGTGAGTTACTGTTGTTCTTCCTGTTGGAGGTGGGTTACTGTTGTTCTTCCTGTTGGAGGTGGGTTACTGTTGTTCTTCCTGTTGGAGGTGATGTACTGTTGTTCTTCCTGTTGGAGGTGAGTTACTGTTGTTCTTCCTGTTGGAGGTGATGTACTGTTGTTCTTCCTGTTGGAGGTGATGTACTGTTGTTCTTCCTGTTGGAGGTGGGTTACTGTTGTTCTTCCTGTTGGAGGTGATGTACTGTTGTTCTTCCTGTTGGAGGTGAGTTACTGTTGTTCTTCCTGTTGGAGGTGGGTTACTGTTGTTCTTCCTGTTGGAGGTGGGTTACTGTTGTTCTTCCTGTTGGAGGTGATGTACTGTTGTTCTTCCTGTTGGAGGTGAGTTACTGTTGTTCTTCCTGTTGGAGGTGATGTACTGTTGCTCTTCCTGTTGGAGGTGATGTACTGTTGTTCTTCCTGTTGGAGGTGGGTTACTGTTGTTCTTCATCTGTTGGAGGTGATGTACTGTTGTTCTTCCTGTTGGAGGTGAGTTACTGTTGTTCTTCCTGTTGGAGGTGGGTTACTGTTGTTCTTCCTGTTGGAGGTGGGTTACTGTTGTTCTTCCTGTTGGAGGTGATGTACTGTTGTTCTTCCTGTTGGAGGTGAGTTACTGTTGTTCTTCCTGTTGGAGGTGACTTACTGTTGTTCTTCCTGTTGGAGGTGGGTTACTGTTGTTCTTCCTGTTGGAGGTGGGTTACTGTTGTTCTTTCTGTTGGAGGTGAGTTACTGTTGTTCTTCCTGTTGGAGGTGAGTTACTGTTGTTCTTCCTGTTGGAGGTGGGTTACTGTTGTTCTTCCTGTTGGAGGTGGGTTACTGTTGTTCTTCCTGTTGGAGGTGGGTTACTGTTGTTCTTCCTGTTGGAGGTGAGTTACTGTTGTTCTTCCTGGAGGTGATGTACTGTTGTTCTTCCTGTTGGAGGTGGGTTACTGTTGTTCTTCCTGTTGGAGGTGGGTTACTGTTGTTCTTCCTGTTGGAGGTGGTTCATGTTGCTCTTTCTGTTGGAGGTGGCTCCTGTTGCTCTTTCTGTTTTAGGTGGTTCCTGTTGCTCTTCCTGTTTGTTTCTGCTTGCTTATGTTTCTGTATTTTCTTATTTATCTGGTATATTCTGTTATTTCCTGTTTACTTCTACTATTTCCTGTTTATTTCTGTTATTTCTTGTTTACCTCTGTTATTTCATGTTTACTTCTGTTATTTCCTGTTTACCTCTGTTATTTCCTGTTAACTTCTGTTATTTCCTGTTTACTTCTGTTATTTCCTGTTTATTTCTGTTATTTCATGTTTACTTCTGTTATTTCCTGTTTACCTCTGTTATTTCCTGTCTACCTCTGTTATTTCCTGTTCACTTCTGTTATTTCCTGTTTACCTCTGTTATTTCCTGTTTACTTCTGTTATTTCCTGGTTACCTCTGTTATTTCCTGTCTACCTCTGTTATTTCCTGTTTACTTCTGTTATTTCCTGTTTACCTCTGTTATTTCCTGTTTACTTCTGTTATTTCCTGGTTACCTCTGTTATTTCCTGTTCTGTCATTTCCTGTTTACTTCTGTTATTTCCTGTTTACTTTTGTTATTTTCTTTTACCTCTGTTATTTCCTGTTTACTTCTGTTATTTCCTGTTTACCTCTGTTATTTCCTGTTTACTTCTGTTATTTCCTGTTTACTTCTGTTATTTCCTGTTTACTTCTGTTATTTCCTGTTTACCTCTGTTATTTCCTGTTTACCTCTGTTATTTCCTGTTTACCTCTGTTATTTCCTGTTTACCTCTGTTATTTCCTGTTTACTTATGTTATTTCTCGTTCAGTTTCCACTTATAAATTGGTATAGATCATTTAGCACAACGGTGGAGTTGGAAACAATATGGTTTGATCCAAGGGACGGGAATCAAGAGTCCTTGAGCTTTATCAAGGCTCCTCAGACTTTGTTTCGTACGGGTTTAGCGCTTATGAATGGTATTAGAAGATGCAGGGCTTTTGATTCTAGGAAATGGAGGTATAATTCCTTATACTCTCATTGAGTGGAGTTATACTGCCTTATACTCCCAGGGAGGGAGTAAAGGTATACTCCCTTATACTGTCAGGGAGCAAGTAGAGGTATACTCCCTTATCCTCCCAGGGGGAGAGAGTGGGAGTATACTCCCATTGAGTGGAAGTATGCTCCCTCATACTCCCAAGGAGGGACTTGAGGTATTCTCTCAGGGAGGGAGTGGAGGTATACTCCAAGGGAATGGATGTATTCTCCCTCATCCTCCCAGGGAGTGGATGTATTCTCCCTCATCCTCCCAGAGAGTGGATGTATTCTCCCTCATCCTCCCAGGGAGTGGATGTATTCTCCCTCATCCTCCCAGGGAGTGGATGTATTCTCCCTCATCCTCCCAGAGAGTGGATGTATTCTCCCTCATCCTCCCAGGGAGTGGATGTATTCTCCCTCATCCTCCCAGGGAGTGGATGTATTCTCCCTCATCCTCCCAGAGAGTGGATGTATTCTCCCTCATCCTCCCAGGGAGTGGATGTATTCTCCCTCATCCTCCCAGGGAGTGGATGTATTCTCCCTCATCCTCCCAGAGAGTGGATGTATTCTCCCTCATCCTCCCAGGGAGTGGATGTATTCTCCCTCATCCTCCCAGGGAGTGGATGTATTCTCCCTCATCCTCCCAGGGAGTGGATGTATTCTCCCTCATCCTCCCAGAGAGTGGATGTATTCTCCCTCATCCTACCAGAGAGTGGATGTATTCTCCCTCATCCTCCCAGGGAGTGGATGTATTCTCCCTCATCCTCCCAGGGAGTGGATGTATTCTCCCTCATCCTCCCAGAGAGTGGATGTATTCTCCCTCATCCTCCCAGGGAGTGGATGTATTCTCCCTCATCCTCCCAGGGAGTGGATGTATTCTCCCTCATCCTCCCAGAGAGTGGATGTATTCTCCCTCATCCTCCCAGGGAGTGGATGTATTCTCCCTCATCCTCCCAGGGAGTGGATGTATTCTCCCTCATCCTCCCAGAGAGTGGATGTATTCTCCCTCATCCTCCCAGGGAGTGGATGTATTCTCCCTCATCCTCCCAGGGAGTGGATGTATTCTCCCTCATCCTCCCAGGGAGTGGATGTATTCTCCCTCATCCTCCCAGAGAGTGGATGTATTCTCCCTCATCCTACCAGAGAGTGGATGTATTCTCCCTCATCCTCCCAGGGAGTGGATGTATTCTCCCTCATCCTCCCAGGGAGTGGATGTATTCTCCCTCATCCTCCCAGAGAGTGGATGTATTCTCCCTCATCCTCCCAGGGAGTGGATGTATTCTCCCTCATCCTCCCAGGGAGTGGATGTATTCTCCCTCATCCTCCCAGGGAGTGGATGTATTCTCCCTCATCCTCCCAGAGAGTGGATATATTCTCCCTCATCCTCCCAGGGAGTGGATGTATTCTCCCTCATCCTCCCAGGGAGTGGATGTATTCTCCCTCATCCTCCCAGAGAGTGGATGTATTCTCCCTCATCCTCCCAGGGAGTGGATGTATTCTCCCTCATCCTCCCAGAGAGTGGATGTATTCTCCCTCATCCTCCCAGAGAGTGGATGTATTCTCCCTCATCCTCCCAGGGAGTGGATGTATTCTCCCTCATCCTCCCAGGGAGTGGATGTATTCTCCCTCATCCTCCCAGAGAGTGGATGTATTCTCCCTCATCCTCCCAGAGAGTGGATGTATTCTCCCTCATCCTCCCAGGGAGTGGATGTATTCTCCCTCATCCTCCCAGGGAGTGGATGTATTCTCCCTCATCCTCCCAGAGAGTGGATGTATTCTCCCTCATCCTCCCAGGGAGTGGATGTATTCTCCCTCATCCTCCCAGGGAGTGGATGTATTCTCCCTCATCCTCCCAGGGAGTGGATGTATTCTCCCTCATCCTCCCAGAGAGTGGATGTATTCTCCCTCATCCTCCCAGGGAGTGGATGTATTCTCCCTCATCCTCCCAGGGAGTGGATGTATTCTCCCTCATCCTCCCAGGGAGTGGATGTATTCTCCCTCATCCTCCCAGAGAGTGGATGTATTCTCCCTCATCCTCCCAGAGAGTGGATGTATTCTCCCTCATCCTCCCAGGGAGTGGATGTATTCTCCCTCATCCTCCCAGGGAGTGGATGTATTCTCCCTCATCCTCCCAGAGAGTGGATGTATTCTCCCTCATCCTCCCAGGGAGTGGATGTATTCTCCCTCATCCTCCCAGGGAGTGGATGTATTCTCCCTCATCCTCCCAGGGAGTGGATGTATTCTCCCTCATCCTCCCAGAGAGTGGATGTATTCTCCCTCATCCTCCCAGGGAGTGGATGTATTCTCCCTCATCCTCCCAGGGAGTGGATGTATTCTCCCTCATCCTCCCAGAGAGTGGATGCATTCTCCCTCATCCTCCCAGGGAGTGGATGTATTCTCCCTCATCCTCCCAGAGAGTGGATGTATTCTCCCTCATCCTCCCAGGGAGTGGATGTATTCTCCCTCATCCTCCCAGGGAGTGGATGTATTCTCCCTCATCCTCCCAGAGAGTGGATGTATTCTCCCTCATCCTCCCAGAGAGTGGATGTATTCTCCCTCATCCTCCAAGGGAGTGGATGTATTCTCCCTCATCCTCCCAGAGAGTGGATGTATTCTCCCTCATCCTCCCAGAGAGTGGAGGTAAACACCCATTTTTTTGATGACATTATGGGGGTAAGAGTCCCCATGAATGTGACATTATGGGGGTAAGAGTCCCCATGAATGTGACATTATGGGGGTAAGAGTCCCCATGAATGTGACATTATGGGGGTAAGAGTCCCCATGAATGTGACATTATGGGGGTAAGAGTCCCCATGAATGTGACATTATGGGGGTAAGAGTCCCCATGAATGTGACATTATGGGGGTAAGAGTTCCCATGAATGTGACATTATGGGGGTAAGAGTCCCCATGAATGTGACATTATGGGGGTAAGAGTCCCCATGAATGTGACATTATGGGGGTAAGAGTCCCCATGAATGTGACATTATGGGGGTAAGAGTCCCCGTGAATGTGACATTATGGGGGTAAGAGTCCCCATGAATGTGACATTATGGGGGTAAGAGTCCCCGTGAATGTGACATTATGGGGGTAAGAGTCCCCATGAATGTGACATTATGGGGGTAAGAGTCCCCATGAATGTGACATTATGGGGGTAAGAGTCCCCATGAATGTGACATTATGGGGGTAAGAGTCCCCATGAATGTGACATTATGGGGGTAAGAGTCCCCATGAATGTGACATTATGGGGGTAAGAGTCCCCATGAATGTGACATTATGGGGGTAAGAGTCCCCATGAATGTGACATTATGGGGGTAAGAGTCCCCATGAATGTGACATTATGGGGGTAAGAGTCCCCATGAATGTGACATTATGGGGGTAAGAGTCCCCATGAATGTGACATTATGGGGGTAAGAGTCCCCATGAATGTGACATTATGGGGGTAAGAGTCCCCATGAATGTGACATTATGGGGGTAAGAGTCCCCATGAATGTGACATTATGGGGGTAAGAGTCCCCATGAATGTGACATTATGGGGGTAAGAGTCCCCATGAATGTGACATTATGGGGGTAAGAGTCCCCATGAATGTGACATTATGGGGGTAAGAGTCCCCATGAATGTGACATTATGGGGGTAAGAGTCCCCATGAATGTGACATTATGGGGGTAAGAGTCCCCATGAATGTGACATTATGGGGGTAAGAGTCCCCATGAATGTGACATTATGGGGGTAAGAGTCCCCATGAATGTGACATTATGGGGGTAAGAGTCCCCATGAATGTGACATTATGGGGGGTAAGAGTCCCCATGAATGTGACATTATGGGGGTAAGAGTCCCCATGAATGTGACATTATGGGGGTAAGAGTCCCCATGAATGTGACATTATGGGGGTAAGAGTCCCCATGAATGTGACATTATGGGGGTAAGAGTCCCCATGAATGTGACATTATGGGGGTAAGAGTCCCCATGAATGTGACATTATGGGGGTAAGAGTCCCCATGAATGTGACATTATGGGGGTAAGAGTCCCCATGAATGTGACATTATGGGGGTAAGAGTCCCCATGAATGTGACATTATGGGGGTAAGAGTCCCCATGAATGTGACATTATGGGGGTAAGAGTCCCCATGAATGTGACATTATGGGGGTAAGAGTCCCCATGAATGTGACATTATGGGGGTAAGAGTCCCCATGAATGTGACATTATGGGGGTAAGAGTCCCCATGAATGTGACATTATGGGGGTAAGAGTCCCCATGAATGTGACATTATGGGGGTAAGAGTCCCCATGAATGTGACATTATGGGGGTAAGAGTCCCCATGAATGTGACATTATGGGGGTAAGAGTCCCCATGAATGTGACATTATGGGGGTAAGAGTCCCCATGAATGTGACATTATGGGGGTAAGAGTCCCCATGAATGTGACATTATGGGGGTAAGAGTCCCCATGAATGTGACATTGGGGATCTTCATTGTTAAAATGTTCGGTCTACACGGTAGACTTCGTCAGTCAAATACAGAGGCAGCAGTGTGGTAGTGGAATGATGATGATGTAATCAGTCCCTCAACCTGGAGAATTAGTGTTTGAGGGAATCAGTCCCTCAGTCTGGAGAATCAATGTCTGAGATGATCAGTCCCTCAGTTTGGCCTGGAACAGTCCTTCATCCTGGCCTGGAACCATATTGTTCCAGACTATGGAACTGAACTCTTCTCCAGACTGAGGGACTGACCACCTCAAACACTAATTCTCCAGGTTGAGGGACTGATTACATCATCATCATTCCACTACCACACTGCTGCCTCTGTATTTGACTGACGAAGTCTCCCGTGTAGACCGAACATTTTAACAACTATCGTACACGTGTCTTAGTCATCAACTTCTCAGTATTTATACTATTTTCAACATTAGTGCGATATTGATGCATTGATGTCACCATCAGCATTGATGCACGCAACGGTGTTCGGCAACGTGACATCAATCATCCAGAGGATGTACTTGAGACGTTCACTCTACCAGACCAAGTGGAGGGATCTGAAGGACTTCCTGTCACTCAACCAGATCCCCAAGGAACTCCGCCAGAGGATGCAGGACTACTTCCAGACTATGTGGAGCCTTAACCAGGGCATTGATATTCACGAGGTTAGTACAAAGAGCCATAACCAGGGTGTTGATGATCGTATGGTTAGTATCGCACTTGGAGGAGCTATAGCCAGAGTATTAATAATCCTGAAGTTAGCCTCTGGAGGTGGGAAGTACAGTACCTGTACTCTGAAGGATGAGTGAGGATGTTACAGTCCTGCAGGTGGGAAGTACAGTACCTGTACTCTGAAGGATGAGTGAGGATGTTACAGTCCTGGAGGTGGGAAGTACAGTACCTGTACTCTGAAGGATGAGTGAGAATGTTACAGTCCTGGAGGTGGGAAGTACAGTACCTGTACTCTGAAGGATGAGTGAGGATGTTACAGTCCTGGAGGTGGGAAGTACAGTACCTGTACTCTGAAGGATGAGTGAGGATGTTACAGTCCTGGAGGTGGGAAGTACAGTACCTGCACTCTGAAGGATGAGTGAGGATGTTACAGTCCTGGAGGTGGGAAGTACAGTACCTGTACTCTGAAGGATGAGTGAGGATGTTACAGTCCTGGAGGTGGGAAGTACAGTACCTGTACTCTGAAGGATGAGTGAGGATGTTACAGTCCTGGAGGTGGGAAGTACAGTACCTGTACTCTGAAGGATGAGTGAGGATGTTACAGTCCTGGAGGTGGGAAGTACAGTACCTGTACTCTGAAGGATGAGTGAGGATGTTACAGTCCTGGAGGTGGGAAGTACAGTACCTGTACTCTGAAGGATGAGTGAGGATGTTACAGTCCTGGAGGTGGGAAGTACAGTACCTGTACTCTGAAGGATGAGTGAGGATGTTACAGTCCTGGAGGTGACAAGTACAGTACCTGTACTCTGAAGGATGAGTGAGGATGTTACAGTCCTGGAGGTGGGAAGTACAGTACCTGTACTCTGAAGGATGAGTGAGGATGTTACAGTCCTGGAGGTGGGAAGTACAGTGCCTGTACTCTGAAGGATGAGTGAGGATGTTACAGTCCTGGAGGTGGGAAGTACAGTGCCTGTACTCTGAAGGATGAGTGAGGATGTTACAGTCCTGGAGGTGGGAAGTACAGTACCTGTACTCTGAAGGATGAGTGAGGATGTTACAGTGCTGGAGGTGGGAAGTACAGTACCTGTACTCTGAAGGATGAGTGAGGATGTTACAGTCCTGGAGGTGGGAAGTACAGTACCTGTACTCTGAAGGATGAGTGAGGATGTTACAGTCCTGGAGGTGGGAAGTAAGTGCCTGTACTCTGAAGGATGAGTGAGGATGTTACAGTCCTGGAGGTAGGAAGGACAGTGCCTGTACTCTGAAGGATGAGTGAGGATGTTACAGTCCTGGAGGTGGGAAGTACAGTGCCTGTACTCTGAAGGATGAGTGAGGATATTACAGCCCTGGAGGTGGGAAGTACAGTACCTGTACTCTGAAGGACGAGTGAGGATGTTACAATTGTGGAGGTGGGAAGTACAATGTCTGTACTCTGAAGGATGAGTGAGGATGTTACAGTCCTGGAGGTGGGAAGTACAGTACCTGTACTCTGAAGGATGAGTGAGGATGTTACAGTTGTGGAGGTGGGAAGTGCAGTGCCTGTACTCTGAAGGATGAGTGAGGATGTTACAGTCCTGGAGGTGGGAAGTACAGTACCTGTACTCTGAAGGATGAGTGAGGATGTTACAATCCAGGAGGTGGGAAGTACAGCACCTGTACTCTGAAGGATGAGTGAGGATGTTACAGTCCTGGAGGTGGGAAGTACAGTACCTGTACTCTGAAGGATGAGTGAGGATGTTACAGTTGTGGAGGTGGGAAGTGCAGTGCCTGTACTCTGAAGGATGAGTGAGGATGTTACAGTCCTGGAGGTGGGAAGTACAGTACCTGTACTCTGAAGGATGAGTGAGGATGTTACAATCCAGGAGGTGGGAAGTACAGCACCTGTACTCTGAAGGATGAGTGAGGATGTTACAGTCCTGGAGGTGGGAAGTACAGTACCTGTACTCTGAAGGATGAGTGAGGATGTTACAGTCCTGGAGGTGGGAAGTACAGTACCTGTACTCTGAAGGATGAGTGAGGATGTTACAGTCCTGGAGGTGGGAAGTACAGTGCCTGTACTCTGAAGGATGAGTGAGGATGTTACAGTCCTGGAGGTGGGAAGTACAGTACCTGTACTCTGAAGGATGAGTGAGAATGTTACAGTCCTGGAGGTGGGAAGTACAGTACCTGTACTCTGAAGGATGAGTGAGGATGTTACAGTCCTGGAGGTGGGAAGTACAGTGCCTGTACTCTGAAGGATGAGTGAGGATGTTACAGTCCTGGAAGTGGGAAGTACAGTGCCTGTACTCTGAAGGATGAGTGAGGATGTTACAGTCCTGGAGGTGGGAAGTACAGTGCCTGTACTCTGAAGGATGAGTGAGGATATTACAGCCCTGGAGGTGGGAAGTACAGTGCCTGTACTCTGAAGGATGAGTGAGGATATTACAGCCCTGGAGGTGGGAAGTACAGTGCCTGTACTCTGAAGGATGAGTGAGGATGTTACAGTTATGGAGGTGGGAAGTACAATGCTTGTACTCTGAAGGATGAGTGAGGATGTTACAGTGCTGGAGGTGGGAAGTACAGTACCTGTACTCTGAAGGATGAGTGAGGATGTTACAGTCCTGGAGGTGGGAAGTACAGTGCCTGTACTCTGAAGGATGAGTGAGGATGTTACAGTCCTGGAGGTGGGAAGTACAGTACCTGTACTCTGAAGGATGAGTGAGGATGTTACAGTCCTGGAGTTGGGAAGTACAGTACCTGTACTCTGAAGGATGAGTGAGAATGTTACAGTCCTGGAGGTGGGAAGTACAGTGCCTGTACTCTGAAGGATGAGTGAGGATGTTACAGTCCTGGAGGTGGGAAGTACAGTGCCTGTACTCTGAAGGATGAGTGAGGATGTTACAGTCCTGGAGGTGGGAAGTACAGTACCTGTACTCTGAAGGGTGAGTGAGGATGTTACAGTCCTGGAGGTGGGAAGTACAGTACCTGTACTCTGAAGGATGAGTGAGGATGTTACAGTCCTGGAGGTGGTAAGTACAGTACCTGTACTCTGAAGGATGAGTGAGGATGTTACAGTCCTGGAGGTGGGAAGTACAGTACTTGTACTCCGAAGGATGAGTGAGGATTCTACAGTCCTGGAGGTGGGAAGTACAGTACCTGTACTCTGAAGGATGAGTGAGGATGTTACAGTCCTGGAGGTGGGAAGTACAGTACCTGTACTCTGAAGGATGAGTGAGGATGTTACAGTCCTGGAGGTGGGAAGTACAGTACCTGTACTCTGAAGGATGAGTGAGGATGATACAGTCCTGGAGGTGGGAAGTACAGTACCTGTACTCTGAAGGATGAGTGAGGATGTTACAATCCTGGAGGTGGGAAGTACAGTGCCTGTACTCTGAAGGATGAGTGAGGATGTTACAGTCCTGGAGGTGGGAAGTACAGTACCTGTACTCTGAAGGATGAGTGAGGATGTTACAGTCCTGGAGGTGGGAAGTACAGTGCCTGTACTCTGAAGGATGAGTGAGGATGTTACAGTCCTGGAGGTGGGAAGTACAGTGCCTGTACTCTGAAGGATGAGTGAGGATGTTACAGTCCTGGAGGTGGGAAGTACAGTACCTGTACTCTGAAGGATGAGTGAGGATGTTACAGTCCTAGAGGTGGGAAGTACAGTGCCTGTACTCTGAAGGATGAGTGAGGATGTTACAGTCCTGGAGGTGGGAAGTACAGTACCTGTACTCTGAAGGATGAGTGAGGATGTTACAGTCCTGGAGGTGGGAAGTACAGTGCCTGTACTCTGAAGGATGAGTGAGGATGTTACAGTCCTGGAGGTGGGAAGTACAGTACCTGTACTCTGAAGGATGAGTGAGGATGTTACAGTCCTGGAGGTGGGAAGTACAGTACCTGTACTCTGAAGGATGAGTGAGGATGTTACAGTCCTGGAGGTGGGAAGTACAGTGCCTGTACTCTGAAGGATGAGTGAGGATGTTACAATCTAGGAGGTGGGAAGTACAGTACCTGTACTCTGAAGGATGAGTGAGGATGTTACAGTCCTGGAGGTGGGAAGTACAGTACCTGTACTCTGAAGGATGAAGAGGAAGTTACAGTCCTGGAGGTGGGAAGTACAGTACCTGTACTCTGAAGGATGAGTGAGGATGTTATAGTCCTGGAGGTGGCAAGTACAGTACCTGTACTCTGAAGGATGAGTGAGGATGTAACAGTCCTGGAGGTGGGAAGTACAGTACCTGTACTCTGAAGGATGAGTGAGGATGCTACAGTCCTGGAGGTGGGAAGTACAGTACCTGTACTCTGAAGGATGAGTGAGGATGTTACAGTCCTGGAGGTGGGAAGTACAGTACCTGTACTCTGAAGGATGAGTGAGAATGTTACAGTCCTGGAGGTGGGAAGTACAGTGCCTGTACTCTGAAGGATGAGTGAGGATGTTACAGTCCTGGAGGTGGGAAGTACAGTGCCTGTACTCTGAAGGATGAGTGAGGATGTTACAGTGCTGGAGGTGGGAAGTACAGTACCTGTACTCTGAAGGGTGAGTGAGGATGTTACAGTCCTGGAGGTGGGAAGTACAGTACCTGTACTCTGAAGGATGAGTGAGGATGTTACAGTCCTGGAGGTGGTAAGTACAGTACCTGTACTCTGAAGGATGAGTGAGGATGTTACAGTCCTGGAGGTGGGAAGTACAGTACCTGTACTCTGAAGGATGAGTGAGGATGTTACAGTCCTGGAGGTGGGAAGTGCAGTACTTGTACTCTGAAGGATGAGTGAGGATGTTACAGTCCTGGAGGTGGGAAGTACAGTACCTGTACTCTGAAGGATGAGTGAGGATGTTACAGTCCAGGAGGTGGGAAGTACAGTACTTGTACTCTGAAGGATGAGTAAGGATGTTACAGTCCTGGAGGTAGGAAGTACAGTACCTGTAGTCTGAAGGATGAGTGAGGATGTTACAGTCCTGGAGGTGGGAAGTACAGTACCTGTACTCTGAAGGATGAGTGAGGATGTTACAGTCCTGGAGGTGGGAAGTACAGTACTTGTACTCCGAAGGATGAGTGAGGATGCTACAGTCCTGGAGGTGGGAAGTACAGTACCTGTACTCTGAAGGATGAGTGAGGATGTTACAGTCCTGGAGGTGGGAAGTACAGTACCTGTACTCTGAAGGATGAGTGAGGATGTTACAGTCCTGGAGGTGGGAAGTACAGTGCCTGTACTCTGAAGGATGAGTGAGGATGTTACAGTCCTGGAGGTGGGAAGTACAGTACCTGTACTCTGAAGGATGAGTGAGGATGTTACAGTCCTAGAGGTGGGAAGTACAGTGCCTGTACTCTGAAGGATGAGTGAGGATGTTACAGTCCTGGAGGTGGGAAGTACAGTACCTGTACTCTGAAGGATGAGTGAGGATGTTACAGTCCTGGAGGTGGGAAGTACAGTGCCTGTACTCTGAAGGATGAGTGAGGATGTTACAGTCCTGGAGGTGGGAAGTACAGTACCTGTACTCTGAAGGATGAGTGAGGATGTTACAGTCCTGGAGGTGGGAAGTACAGTACCTGTACTCTGAAGGATGAGTGAGGATGTTACAGTCCTGGAGGTGGGAAGTACAGTGCCTGTACTCTGAAGGATGAGTGAGGATGTTACAATCTAGGAGGTGGGAAGTACAGTACCTGTACTCTGAAGGATGAGTGAGGATGTTACAGTCCTGGAGGTGGGAAGTACAGTACCTGTACTCTGAAGGATGAAGAGCAAGTTACAGTCCTGGAGGTGGGAAGTACAGTACCTGTACTCTGAAGGATGAGTGAGGATGTTACAGTCCTGGAGGTGGCAAGTACAGTACCTGTACTCTGAAGGATGAGTGAGGATGTTACAGTCCTGGAGGTGGGAAGTACAGTACCTGTACTCTGAAGGATGAGTGAGGATGCTACAGTCCTGGAGGTGGGAAGTACAGTACCTGTACTCTGAAGGATGAGTGAGGATGTTACAGTCCTGGAGGTGGGAAGTACAGTACCTGTACTCTGAAGGATGAGTGAGGATGTTACAGTCCTGGAGGTGGCAAGTACAGTACCTGTACTCTGAAGGATGAGTGAGGATGTTACAGTCCTGGAGGTGGGAAGTACAGTACCTGTACTCTGAAGGATGAGTGAGGGTGCTACAGTCCTGGAGGTGGGAAGTACAGTACCTGTACTCTGAAGGATGAGTGAGGATGTTACAGTCCTGGAGGTGGGAAGTACAGTACCTGTACTCTGAAGGATGAGTGAGGATGTTACAGTCCTGGAGGTGGGAAGTACAGTACCTGTACTCTGAAGGATGAGTGAGGATGTTACAGTCCTGGAGGTGGGAAGTACAGTGCCTGTACTCTGAAGGATGAGTGAGGATGTTACAGTCCTGGAGGTGGGAAGTACAGTACCTGTACTCTGAAGGATGAGTGAGGATGTTACAGTCCTGGAGGTGGGAAGTACAGTACCTGTACTCTGAAGGATGAGTGAGGATGTTACAGTCCTGGAGGTGGGAAGTACAGTACCTGTACTCTGAAGGATGAGTGAGGATCTTACAGTCCTGGAGGTGGGAAGTACAGTACCTGCACTCTGAAGGATGAGTGAGGATGTTACAGTCCTGGAGGTGGGAAGTACAGTACCTGTACTCTGAAGGATGAGTGAGGATCTTACAGTCCTGGAGGTGGGAAGTACAGTGCCTGTACTCTGAAGGATGAGTGAGGATGTTACAGTCCTGGAGGTGGGAAGTACAGTACCTGTACTCTGAAGGATGAGTGAGGATGTTACAGTCCTGGAGGTGGGAAGTACAGTACCTGTACTCTGAAGGATGAGTGAGGATGTTACAGTCCTGGAGGTGGGAAGTACAGTGCCTGTACTCTGAAGGATGAGTGAGGATGTTACAATCTAGGAGGTGGGAAGTACAGTACCTGTACTCTGAAGGATGAGTGAGGATGTTACAGTCCTGGAGGTGGGAAGTACAGTACCTGTACTCTGAAGGATGAAGAGCAAGTTACAGTCCTGGAGGTGGGAAGTACAGTACCTGTACTCTGAAGGATGAGTGAGGATGTTACAGTCCTGGAGGTGGCAAGTACAGTACCTGTACTCTGAAGGATGAGTGAGGATGTTACAGTCCTGGAGGTGGGAAGTACAGTACCTGTACTCTGAAGGATGAGTGAGGATGCTACAGTCCTGGAGGTGGGAAGTACAGTACCTGTACTCTGAAGGATGAGTGAGGATGTTACAGTCCTGGAGGTGGGAAGTACAGTACCTGTACTCTGAAGGATGAGTGAGGATGTTACAGTCCTGGAGGTGGCAAGTACAGTACCTGTACTCTGAAGGATGAGTGAGGATGTTACAGTCCTGGAGGTGGGAAGTACAGTACCTGTACTCTGAAGGATGAGTGAGGGTGCTACAGTCCTGGAGGTGGGAAGTACAGTACCTGTACTCTGAAGGATGAGTGAGGATGTTACAGTCCTGGAGGTGGGAAGTACAGTACCTGTACTCTGAAGGATGAGTGAGGATGTTACAGTCCTGGAGGTGGGAAGTACAGTACCTGTACTCTGAAGGATGAGTGAGGATGTTACAGTCCTGGAGGTGGGAAGTACAGTGCCTGTACTCTGAAGGATGAGTGAGGATGTTACAGTCCTGGAGGTGGGAAGTACAGTACCTGTACTCTGAAGGATGAGTGAGGATGTTACAGTCCTGGAGGTGGCAAGTACAGTACCTGTACTCTGAAGGATGAGTGAGGATGTTACAGCCCTGGAGGTGGCAAGTACAGTACCTGTACTCTGAAGATGAGTGAGGATGTTACAGTCCTGGAGGTGGGAAGTACAGTACCTGTACTCTGAAGGATGAGTGAGGATGTTACAGCCCTGGAGGTGGCAAGTACAGTACCTGTACTCTGAAGGATGAGTGAGGATGTTACAGCCCTGGAGGTGGCAAGTACAGTACCTGTACTCTGAAGGATGAGTGAGGATGTTACAGTCCTGGAGGTGGGAAGTACAGTACCTGTACTCTGAAGGATGAGTGAGGATGTTACAGTCCTGGAGGTGGGAAGTACAGTACCTGTACTCTGAAGGATGAGTGAGGATGTTACAGTCCTGGAGGTGGGAAGTACAGTACCTGTACTCTGAAGGATGAGTGAGGATGTTACAGTCCTGGAGGTGGCAAGTACAGTGCCTGTACTCTGAAGGATGAGTGAGGATGTTACAGTCCTGGAGGTGGCAAGTACAGTACCTGTACTCTGAAGGATGAGTGAGGATGTTACAGCCCTGGAGGTGGCAAGTACAGTACCTGTACTCTGAAGGATGAGTGAGGATGTTACAGCCCTGGAGGTGGCAAGTACAGTACCTGTACTCTGAAGGATGAGTGAGGATGTTACAGTCCTGGAGGTGGGAAGTACAGTACCTGTACTCTGAAGGATGAGTGAGGATGTTACAGTCCTGGAGGTGGGAAGTACAGTACCTGTACTCTGAAGGATGAGTGAGGATGTTACAGTCCTGGAGGTGGGAAGTACAGTACCTGTACTCTGAAGGATGAGTGAGGATGTTACAGTCCTGGAGGTGGGAAGTACAGTACCTGTACTCTGAAGGATGAGTGAGGATGTTACAGTCCTGGAGGTGGGAAGTACAGTACCTGTACTCTGAAGGATGAGTGAGGATGTTACAGTCCTGGAGGTGGCAAGTACAGTACCTGTACTCTGAAGGATGAGTGAGGATGTTACAGTCCTGGAGGTGGCAAGTACAGTGCCTGTACTCTGAAGGATGAGTGAGGATGTTACAGTCCTGGAGGTGGCAAGTACAGTGCCTGTACTCTGAAGGATGAGTGAGGATGTTACAGTCCTGGAGGTGGGAAGTACAGTGCCTGTACTCTGAAGGATGAGTGAGGATGTTACAGTCCTGGAGGTGGCAAGTACAGTGCCTGTACTCTGAAGGATGAGTGAGGATGTTACAGTCCTGGAGGTGGCAAGTACAGTACCTGTACTCTGAAGGATGAGTGAGGATGTTACAGTCCTGGAGGTGGGAAGTACAGTACCTGTACTCTGAAGGATGAGTGAGGATGTTACAGTCCTGGAGGTGGGAAGTACAGTACCTGTACTCTGAAGGATGAGTGAGGATGTTACAGTCCTGGAGGTGGGAAGTACAGTACCTGTACTCTGAAGGATGAGTGAGGATGTTACAGTCCTGGAGGTGGCAAGTACAGTGCCTGTACTCTGAAGGATGAGTGAGGATGTTACAGTCCTGGAGGTGGCAAGTACAGTGCCTGTACTCTGAAGGATGAGTGAGGATGTTACAGTCCTGGAGGTGGCAAGTACAGTGCCACCCAGGATAACCCAAGTCAGTGTGTCACCGAGAACTATCTGTTTTATTTCCATTGGAGTCCTTAAATCTTGTCCCCCAGGATGCCACCCACACCAGGCTACTAACACCCAGGTACCTCATTACTTACCAGGAGAACGGGACAGCAGGTGTAAGGAAACACACTCAATGTTTACACCCTTGCCGGGGATCGAACCATGGACGCTCAGTGTGTGAGATGAGAGCGTTGTCTACCAGGCCATGGGACACCCAAAGATACTTTAGGAAAGCATCTTATATGCTCCTGCTCCTTATATGCCGGAAAATACGGGTACTTTAAGTGACTTATTTCCCGTTAGTATGTTAAAAAAATATATTTTTATGTGATACAATTAAGAGAGTTTTAATCTCTTTATTCACTCTTCCAGACGCTTAAGGAGTTCCCGGAGGAGCTCAGAGGAGACATCTCCATGCACATCCACCGGGAGATACTCTCTCTGCCCATCTTTGAAACAGCCTCCCAGGGCTGCCTCAAGCTCCTGAGCCTGCACATAAGGAACAACTTCTGTGCTCCTGGGGAGTACTTAGCACACCGTAACGATGCTCTGCAGTACATATACTACCTGTGTAATGGTTCCATGGAGGTGGTCATGGATGACATGGTAGTTGCTATACTGGGTAAGATAATATGTATATATATACACACATATGTGTGTGTGTACATACATTTGGTGTATATATATATATATATATATATATATATATATATATATATATATATATATATATATATATATATATATATCTTATGTATATACAGAGGACCTCCGGTTCACGATATTTTTTCATTCCAGAAGTATGTTCAGGTGCCAGTACTGACCGAATTTGTTCCCATAAGGAATATTGTGAAGTAGATTAGTCCATTTCAGACCCCCAAACATACACGTACAAACGCACTTACATAAATACACTTACATAATTGGTCGCAGTGGGAGGTGATCGTTAAGCGGGGGTCCACTGTATATATATATATATATATATATATATATATATATATATATATACCAGCCTTCACAAGCAGTACACATATTAATGCATCTATGAACAAGTGGTTATACATACATAAATATACATACTTCTACTGCTAGGTAGAGACACCAAAACTAATTTCATGATCCATAATAGGCCTCTAAAAATTATCAAAAAGTGAGTCCCATTCAGGTTGTAAGAACAACAGTTGGTAGCTCACTGAGATTAATAATATGAATAATGTTTTTATCTTCTTTATGTCTTATGTATTCTTGTGTCTTCTTATGTATTCTTCTGTGTGTTTTATGTCTTCTTGTTTGTCTTCTTATTATTCTTCTATGTGTTCTTTATGTCTTCTTCTGTGTCTTCTTCTTTATGTCTCCTCTTCCTTCTCCTGAGCCTCTCACCACTTAATTCCTTCTCACAGGTAAGGGTGATCTGGTTGGAACAGACGTCGACATGCATCTTCGTAATGGTGCAGACACAGTAGTGAAGTCGTCTTGCGATGTCAAGGCCCTCACCTACTGTGACCTCAAGTCTATCTACATCCCTGGCTTGCTAGATGTCCTTAAGTTATACCTCGAGTACCAGCAGGAGTTTGCTAACGACATCAAGCACGACCTGACGTACAACTTGAGGGAGGGTTACGACAATGAGGTGAGGTGGAACTGAGTGAAAATGAGTAAGGTCTCAATTAGCATGAATAATGAATTCCATGAAGTGGTCATATTATTCAAATTATATGTAATTCATGTGTACGATTTGAAGAATTTGGTATAAAACTAGCATTATATATAATTTCACACTAAATTGAAATTTGTAATAATTGGGACTTGGCTACTGATATAACTCAGTTTTGCAACAATTGTAAACACATCACAGAATAGGTGGGGCTTGAACCCATGGCAGCCAGGGCAGTGGGTTCAAATCTCATCCATTTCATAATTTATATCTGACATAGAAAGCAGCATTAGGTACCTGGGTGTTAGGTGACTTCCTGTAGTACAGGTGATCCTCGACTTATGATGGTTCGACTTAGAGTATTTCCACTTTACAATGGTGTGACAGCAGTTACTTTGGAGATGAAACTTAAGATAATTACCCAGCATGAAGGCAGCAAATCCATACTCATATTTATTAATTTACGTATCATTACTGGTATTTAGTTAGTTACAGTAATTATTTGTTTATTTACTTATTGAGTGACAGTAATTTTTTATTTACTTAATTAGCATATCATGTTTATATTTGACCTGCGATATTTTTGACTTATGATGGATTTGTCAGAATGTATCCCTGTACAAACTCTTAAATATTAAAAATGGAATACTCGTCGAGGGATACGTTTCCCATAACTCTCCTCTGTACAGCAGCAAGACATGGAAATTGGCTCTGGGAAAAATCTATTGCCATCTATCAGCGAGGACGATGAGGAGAGGGGCAGCGATGAGGACGACAAGTCTCCAGTGTCAACATCTCCCAGATCTCCCCTTCACTCTCGCGCCGGAACAAGGTTCACCTTTCCACGGTCAGTCAATGTTGTCTAGCATGGCCTCCGCGTGTTCGAAAAAAACACTTTTCTTGAGGGGACTAAATCTCCCAGTGTATACACAGCAACAGGTGTGTACCCATGTGGATATACAGATGGGTATATGTCTCTCGGTGTATGTACAATGAAATGTTTGTATCTGTGTTGATATACTCTGGGAGGTGTGCACCTTTGTATATATTCATGAAGGTGTATACCACTCTCTGTATATATACACCAGGAGGGGCACATTTTTTGTGTGTAGAGCTTAATCAAGTCATGTTTTGCTCACTGTAGGCTTTATCAAGTCATGTTTCACTCACTGCAGAGCTTTATCATATTCTGCTCAGCATAGAGCTTTTTCAAGCTTATTTGTTCTGTCATTTTTGGTATTACAATGTGCAAGCTTATAGAAATATGCAATTTAATATTGTGTGAACACCCACAGTGTGATGATACACTATGTGATAGTTACATTATACAGTCAACCAGTGTTATGATAACAGTCTTAGCCAGAATTATGGTATGGGAAGGTGTCCCAGGAGCGGAAATATGACTTAAGACTTAAGAAGACTTTAAAAGACTTTAAGAAGACTTTTAAAAGACTACCTCTTTCCCTCCCTCCCTGTTACATTCTATATTATATGCTGTTAAAACTGTACATCATTTTCTTGGTACAGTCAACTCTCTTATAAAACACATATACAGTGGACCCCCGACATTCGATATTAATCCGTACCTGAGAGCTCATCGAATGTCGAAAATATCGAAAGTCGAATTAATTTTCCCCATGAGAAATAATGGAAATCAAATTAACCCGTGCAAGACACCCAGAAGTATGAAAAAAAATTTTTACCACATGAAATATTAAGTTTAATGCAATAGAATAATTACAATAACAACAATAACAACGGATTAATAACAATAGAATAATTGACACTTACCTTTAATGAAGATCTGGTGATGATTGATGGGATGGGAGGAGGGGAGAGTGTGGATGGTGTTAGTGTTTAGAAGGGGAATCCCCTTCCATTAGGACTTGAGGTATCAAGTCTTTTTCCGGGGTTACTTCCCTTCTTCTTTTAATGCCACTAGGACCAGCTTGAGAGTCACTGAACTTCTGTCGCACAACATATCTCTCCATAGAGCTCTGTACCTCCTGTTCCTTTAAAATTTGTCTAAAATGGGCCACAACATTGTCATTGTAATAGTCACCAGCACGGCTTGCAATAGCAATGTTAGGGTGATTTTCATCCATAAAGGTTTGCAGTTCAACCCACTTTGCACACATTTCCTTAATCTTTGAAGTAGGCACAATGGATTCCACAACTGGCATAGGCTTCTCAGGGTTAGCCCCAAACCCTTCAAAATCTTTCTTAATTTCCATACTAATTCTCACCCTTTTTACCACAGGGTTGGCACTAGAAGCTTTCTTGGGGCCCATGGTGACTTATTTTGCAGAAACAAGCACCAAAAACAGTGATAATATGGATAATATGGAATGTACCGAATGTATCCTTAGATGCGCGCACACTGGCTGGCTTGTAAACACTGGCACACACGGGGCAGTTCAGGCCACACATGGACATGTCTCGTACGAATCATATCAAATACCGGGTTTTCGATCGAATGTCGAGGCGAAACTTCTGCGTTAAAATGCATCGAATGTCGGATTTATCAAATGTCGATGCCATCGAATGTCGGGGGTCCACTGTAGTTAATAGTCAATATATAGAAGAGCTTTATAAGACAGCTGACTGCATTGTTGACATTTTCATATTAACATTTTTAATATAGAAACGAGGAAGAAATGGGAAGTCCTCGCTGGGGTCACAGGAGCCGTGAACGGAGTGGAGGAACGCCAGTTAGAGGGGCACTCAAAACACTCTCACCCACGCGCCTCCACCATCGCTCAAACGACGAACTTCGATGCGATGATCAGGCTAAGGTTCAGCTGGAAAAGATTGATACGCAAGTCAATACTCTTCATTCCGATGTTAGTGGCTTGACGCAAGAGGTAAGTGGACTTTTTCCATTCTTAACACACTGGCCATCTCCCACTGAGGTAGAGAATTCCGAAAGAAAAGAAAACACTTTCACCATCATTCACTGAATCACTGTCTTGCCAAGAGCACAATGAATAACATTTTGGATGACCCTCTGAAATGTAACACCCCAAAGTAGTCCTTCAGAGTACAGGCACTGTACTTCCCACCTCCAGGACTCAAGTCTGACTAAGTAAACTGTTATACATTCATGATGGACTTGAGTCCTGGAGGTGGGAAGTACAGTGTCCACACTTATAGGCAAAAAAAAGCGAAGGTTTGATGCACCATATATCACCTACCTTAAACTACATTTAAATTTGGTAAACCCATACGGGTCATGTAACATCTATTATTCTCAAAAAGTACTTCACAGTACTATGTAGGTATATTCACTGTCCAAACATAGATATACATTGACATGCGGCAGGCTCCAAACGTAGATCTATGTTTTTTTTACATGCTTTCAAATGGGGAAAATCAAGGTCGGAGCGCTACGCACGTGAATGTGGATCTACGTTTGGACAGTTTAAGGGTTAAATAGATATATTCTGTAGTAAATAGGTATATTCTGAGGTAAATAGGCATAATCAGTAGTAGATACATATGTACTGTATATTCAATGGTAAATATGTACATTCAGAGTGGTAAATAGGCATATTCACATAAGGCTTTACATAATCTCTCACACATGAAAAACTATTGCTACTATTATTATTATTATTATTATTATTATTATTATTATTATTATTATTATTATTATTATTATTATTATTATTCTTGCTAATATCTCGATAAATAAAAATTACCCATAACAGCTAAGTTTATTCCAGCATTATGGTGTACTAAACCATTAAGGGTCATACAGCATCTTGGGAATGGGTGTTGACCTGAGGAAGGGGAAGGCAGCTCCAATTCCTTGGATCAGGCTCCCATTCACCAGCATCAAGACACTGTATTGCAAAATAATCTTTGCATCCAGATTTTTCAATGATGCCTTGATCCCGGTGAAGGGTTCTTAATCCATGGAATTAGAGCTCTCCTCCCCTTCCTTGGATCATGTTTGGTTACGTTCTGTTCTCCAGGAACTGTATGACCCTTACGGGTTTAGCATTATCAGTATTTTTTTAAGTTTTACTTTTTTGCCCCACTGAAATTTTGATTATTTTTCGTTAAAAAACATAATTTTGATTACAAGTTCCTAATTTTATTTATTACTATAAATTTTTAAGATTTAATTAAAAATTTAGTGCTTAAGCTAATAGATTTCAATGAAGTTTTAATATTAATTTAAAAATTATTGTACAATCTCATAGATATTATTGTTGTTTCTATATAACCTGATTATATTCAGTTATAATATACCTCATTAGAGTGAAATTTTTCATGAGATTAAAAGAGTACAGTGGACCCCCGGTTTACAATATTATTTCATTCCAGAAGTATGTTCAGGTGCCAGTACTGAACGAATTTGTTCCCATAAGGAATATTGTGAAGTAGATTAGTCCATTTCAGACCCCAAACATACACGTACAAACGCACTTACACAAATACACTTACATAATTAGTCACATTGGGAGGTGATCGTAAAGCGGGGGTCCACTGTACTTCCAAAATGCATTTTCTTTTGTGCCTAACAATGTTTTATTATACAGCCTCTCCTCACTTAACAACAGTTGCGTTCCTAAGACCACATAGGTAAACGAATTCGTTGCTAAGTGAGGAGCTTACTATAATGGTAGTTTGTGTCAACCATCTTTGATATTATTTTAATATCACTTTTGCACCATTTATAACATTTTCAGAATATTTTTAAATGTTTATACAATAGTGTACTGTATACTGTAATAAACAGAATAGAGGAAATCAGCTTTAATATACATTATTTGGGCATATATGCTGGTCAGAGAGTCCATTGTAAGTCCGAGTCGTTGGTAAACAAGTACGTTACAAAGTGAGGAGAGGCTGTATATAAACTATATTATTTTTATACCACAAGTAAGAAAATAAAAATATGAATTTGATCTTGAATAGCATTCAAATCAAAATAAATTTTTTTATTTCTTTGTGTTAACCACAAAGAAAGCCACTAACATACTGAGCATTTTGGGCAAAATAATTCTAATGTTTACAGACTACTTAAAAACTAAACATAGGTTATTACAAAAAGGAAGGCAGTAAATATTCACAATTAATAAAATTTATTGTAGTACAGTGTATGCTATTCAATTTTCATTGCACTCTTTTAGTCGCATTTACAAAAAATTGCACTAAATTGAGGAGCCTTATAGAGCACATTTTAAAAGTTATTACCTAATCACATATTTTAATGATTTTTTTATATTTAATTAAAATATTTGTGAAACAGTGATAATATACGTATGTAACATTGACAGGTTCGTTCGGCACTGCAGCTGCTCCAGTCAATTAGCCACAACATTGGTGGTATTGATAATGATGGTGACGAGGCAGGAAGTTGCTACACTGTCGCAAGCAATGAAGGCGGTCGCATCGGAGGGGGTAATGGGGGAGGCAGCGGTGTGTCAAGCAACTATATGCAAGAAAACAGACTGACACCTCTGTGTAGATCTTCGCCAAGCGTGTTCGCCACCTGTCGGGAGACAAGACCTTCTTCGTCCTTACCACGTCACCGTTGTCGCAATGTCTCGACCCAGACAGACCTGCCCATAGACGTTCCTGTTGCAGTTCTTGAAGCATTTGTTTTAGCTCATCGTTCCAGAGTTCTTCAACTTCTGGGTATTCAAGAAGTTATCACTTCCTCCCCTGATAACCCCTCAAACAATGCTCAACTCATCCCACCAGCTTCATCACAAACCAGCGAAGTTAATACATGCGAAGTCAATACCTGTATAATGATTCCTGAAAGCAACAGCTGCTCAGGGAGCATGAATTCAACACCTGAACAATATGAATCTTGCTCCAGGACTCAAGCACCATTAGAACTCGACTCGGTACAAACTCACAACCCCTCCATTACAATAGAAGCTGCTCCAGACCTAGGAGACAACAGAAATAACAATAACAACAAAACCTTTGGCCCATCCATAGAAACATATCAATTAACAAACCTACAAAATTGGAATCCAGTCTCACAGTTAAGCAGAGCGGTCATGTCAACCTCGCGAAGTACCGGCAGTTTGAAAGATATTCTTTCCATTAATTTCAAAAATCAACCTCAACATCTTAGCCAGCATGACAATAACTCTCCATATTCTGTGCAATGTGAGATACAAGAAACAAACCCAACTAAAACATTTGTACATTATAGTTGTTCCTCCGATTGTCCTCCGACAGATCTAATATGCTTCTCAGAGGTTAACCACAAGATGACAAGAAGTACCTCCATGCCTGTAGCTTCGTTTAAGTACTTGCCCAATCTCTTAAATACTTCTATAAGGCCGCATGTACATTTACCTGACCCCAACAGAGATGCGGAATTCGATTCATCTGAACCATCTGAATCTCTCAACCTACCCAGTACAACCAAAGAACTGCAAAACACCATAAAAAAATCCACAATAGTTACAGACTTTTAGCTGCGATTTTATGAGGTATTTATTAGTTACATCTTCTGTACAAATTAAAATTGTAAATCTCAAATAATCCATAGACTATTATTCCTTTGGACATACCAAGGGAAACGTACAGTTGGCTTTCTTGTAAAGTTCTATATTGTGCAATTTTTCATAAATACAATTGAAAAGGTGCATAGAAAACTGAAAAGTGCGATTAAATTTTCGATGTACTTTTTTTGTATTTACAAAAATTTCATTATATAGAAGAGCATTATTAGAAAGCTGACTCTTTAAATCTTATGGCTGCTTCAAGAATACAGTGGACCCCCGCATAGCGAACTTAATCCGTGCAAGAGGGCTGGTCGTTATGCGAAATGTTCGCTATGCGAATTAATTTTCCCCATAAGAAATAATGGAAATAAAATTAATCCGTGCAAGACACCCAAAAGTATGAAAAAAAAATTTTTTTACCACAAAAAAATGTTAATTTTAGTACACACAAACTGAAAAAGGCATGCACAATTACATGACACTTACTTTTATTGAAGATCTGGTGATGATTGATGGGATGGGAGGAGGGGAGAGAGAGTGTTAGTGTTTAGAAGGGGAATCCCCTTCCATTAGGACTTGAGGTAGCAAGTCCTTTTCCGGGGTTACTTCCCTTCTTCTTTTAATGCCACTAGGACCAGCTTCAGAGTCACTGGACCTCTGTCGCACAACAAATCTGTCCATAGAGCTCTGTACCTCCCGTTCCTTTACGATTTGTCTAAAATGGGCCATAACATTGTCATTGAAATAGTCACCAGCACGGCTTGCAACAGCTGTGTCAGGGTGATTTTCATCCATAAAGGTTTGCAGTTCAACCCACTGTGCACACATTTCCTTAATTTTTGAAGTAGGCACAATGGATTCCACAACTGGCATAGGCTTCTCAGGGTTAGCCCCAAACCCTTCAAAATCTTTCTTAATTTCCATACTAATTCTCACCCTTTTTACCACAGGGTTGGCACTAGAAGCTTTCTTGGGGCCCATGGTCACTTATTTTCCAGAAACAGCACCGAAAACACTGTAATAATACGAAATATTCCGAGTGTATGCTTGAATGTTACCGCGGAGGCTGGCTGGTAAACAATGGGACGGGCGGCACATGTGAGGCTGGCTGAGGCCGCACATTGGACGCGTCTCGGACGAAGGTCGCTGAGCGGGTTTTTGTCTACTATGCGGGGCAAAATTTTAGCGAACAAAGCGTTCGCTATGCGGATTGTTCGCTATGCAAGGCGTTCGCTATGCGGGGGTCCACTGTACTTGTAACCAGTTTTATACATGAAATTGGTTCATGACTGGTTCTTTACCTGGTGACTTGTTTGGAGGGTATTTCTACCCTTGTAGTCTGGCCTGAGGTCACCTTTTATAAACCATTTAATCTAAATTCTTGCTACCTGCATCTAATGTGAAAATGTCACTGCTAATGAGCTTCAGGGGACATTTATTGATGTTGATGAAGAGCTCATGATCCAAGGAATTGGGATCACCCTTTATTTCTTAGCATCAAAGCCAATTACCTCACATTTCCCAGGCATTGTATGACCCCTATGGGTCTATCCCTACCCCTTACATCTAACTCCCATTCTGCATGACCCTTACTGGTTTAGTGCTTCCCTATGAATATAAAAATCCAGAACACGTTCTTGATAATTAACATTCACGAGGGAGCACTAAACCCATAGGAGACATACAAGGGGTGGAAATTGGGTTTGATCTACTGAAGGGTAGTTGCAATTCCTCAAGACAAGTTGTTCAGTAACATCAAGGTACCTCCTTGAAGGGTCAGTGAGGCGTATCTTAATGTTTTGTTGTACTAGCGGTAATACCTTGATATGCGTTACCAACAACAAGTACTCCTTGACTTACGATGGTTTGACTTAAGATATTTCAACTTTAAGATGGTGCGGCAGCAATTATTTTGGAGATAAAACTTAAGATAATTACCCAGCATGAAGGCAGCACATATTTAGTTAAAGTAATTATTTGTTTATTTACTTATTCAGTGAAATTTTCACTTTTTGATATTTTCGACTTACGGTAGATTCGTCAGAACGTAACCCTATCACAAGTCAAGGAGCACCTATACGGCGATGATCATCAGTGTCCGCTAAATCACATTAAAAATGAAAAAAATAACTTTAAATTGTATTAATACTGAACTGTACACACAAATTACAGTTAACTTTGTTAAAAACCTCTCCATATTGCATAGGTTTTTATAAACCTGATTGGAAAATACATCCAAAACAAAATAGCTTGTGGGAAGACTTTTACAGTATGTGATAGTCAAAACTGGATGTAATTTCTCCATCACACAAAATATGATACAATACAGAGGGGTTTTATAAGAGTATTGACTGTACTATAGCAAACACTTAATATAAAGTGCTTAAATGTACAATTTAATCAGAGGATTTTGTCATTTACTTCAAAAGTCTGTTATATCCAGGTATTACTGTATGTACCTTGCCTCAATGCCATGATCAAAATATCTCTAATATACCGGACACGAGAAACGCTGCGTGTGGTGTGTAATGAGTACTATGGGCAAAACGGGTTTCATCACGTACATGTATTCATTACATTCACGAAAGAAGGAAGTGCTAAACCCATTGGGGTCGTTCATCGCCTGGGGAAATGAAAGGCATTTAGGCTCAAATTGGAGTGTAGGTTCGGTTCCTCAGATCAACAGCCCATCACCAGTATCAACAGTCCATCACCAGTATCAACAGTCCATCACTAGCATCAACAGCCCATCACCAGTATCAACAGTCCATCACCAGTATCAACAGTCCATCACCAGTATCAACAGTCCATCACCAGTATCAACAGTCCATCACCAGTATCAACAGTCCATCACCAGTATCAACAGCCCATCACCAGTATCAACAGCCCATCACCAGTATCAACAGTCCATCACCAGTATCAACAGCCCATCACCAGTATCAACAGCCCTTCACCAGTATCAACAGTCCATCACCAGTATCAACAGCCCATCACCAGTATCAACAGTCCATCACCAGTATCAACAGCCCATCACCAGCATCAACAGCCCATCACCAGTATCAACAGTCCATCACCAGTATCAACAGCCCATCACCAGTATCAACAGCCCATCACCAGTATCAACAGCCCATCACCAGTATCAACAGCCCATCACCAGTATCAACAGCCCATCACCAGTATCAACAGCCCATCACCAGCATCAACAGCCCATCACCAGTATCAACAGTCCATCACCAGTATCAACAGCCCATCACCAGTATCAACAGCCCTTTACCAGTATCAACAGCCCATCACCAGTATCAACAGCCCTTCACCAGTATCAACAGCCCATCACCAGTATCAACAGCCCATCACCAGTATCAACAGCCCATCACCAGTATCAACAGCCCATCACCAGTATCAACAGCCCATCACCAGCATCAACAGCCCATCACCAGCATCAACAGCCCATCACCAGTATCAACAGTCCATCACCAGTATCAACAGCCCATCACCAGTATCAACAGCCCATCACTAGTATCAACAGCCCTTCACCAGTATCAACAGTCCATCACCAGTATCAACAGCCCATCACCAGTATCAACAGTCCATCACCAGTATCAACAGCCCATCACCAGCATCAACAGCCCATCACCAGCATCAACAGTCCATCACCAGTATCAACAGCCCATCACCAGTATCAACAGCCCATCACCAGTATCAACAGCCCATCACCAGTATCAACAGCCCATCACCAGTATCAACAGCCCATCACCAGCATCAACAGCCCATCACCAGTATCAACAGTCCATCACCAGTATCAACAGCCCATCACCAGTATCAACAGCCCATCACCAGTATCAACAGCCCATCACCAGTATCAACAGCCCATCACCAGTATCAACAGCCCATCACCAGTATCAACAGTCCATCACCAGTATCAACAGCCCATCACCAGTATCAACAGCCCATCACCAGTATCAACAGCCCATCACCAGTATCAACAGCCCATCACCAGTATCAACAGCCCATCACCAGTATCAACAGCCCATCACCAGTATCAACAGCCCATCACCAGTATCAACAGCCCTTCACCAGTATCAACAGCCCATCACCAGTATCAACAGCCCATCACCAGTATCAACAGCCCATCACCAGTATCAACAGCCCATCACCAGTATCAACAGCCCATCACCAGTATCAACAGCCCATCACCAGTATCAACAGCCCATCACCAGTATCAACAGCCCATCACTAGCATCAACAGCCCATCACCAGTATCAACAGCCCATCACCAGTATCAACAGCCCATCACCAGTATCAACAGCCCATCACTAGCATCAAAAGTCCATCACCAGTATCAACAGCCCATCACCAGTATCAACAGCCCATCACCAGTATCAACAGCCCCTCACCAGTATCAACAGCCCATCACCAGTATCAACAGCCCATCACCAGTATCAACAGCCCATCACCAGTATCAACAGCCCATCACCAGTATCAACAGCCCATCACCAGTATCAACAGCCCATCACTAGCATCAACAGCCCATCACCAGTATGAACAGCCCATCACCAGTATCAACAGCCCATCACCAGTATCAACAGCCCATCACTAGCATCAACAGCCCATCACCAGTATCAACAGCCCATCACCAGTATCAACAGCCCATCACCAGTATCAACAGCCCATCACCAGTATCAACAGCCCATCACCAGTATCAACAGCCCATCACCAGTATCAACAGCCCATCACCAGTATCAACAGCCCATCACCAGTATCAACAGCCCATCACTAGCATCAACAGCCCATCACCAGTATCAACAGCCCATCACCAGTATCAACAGCCCATCACCAGTATCAACAGCCCATCACTAGCACCAACAGCCCATCACCAGTATCAACAGCCCATCACCAGTATCAACAGCCCATCACCAGTATCAACAGCCCATCACCAGTATCAACAGCCCATCACCAGTATCAACAGCCCATCACCAGTATCAACAGACCATCACCAGTATCAACAGCCCATCACCAGTATCAACAGCCCATCACCAGTATCAACAGCCCATCACCAGTATCAACAGCCCATCACCAGTATCAACAGCCCATCACCAGTATCAACAGCCCATCACCAGTATCAACAGCATATCACCAGTATCAACAGCCCATCACCAGTATCAACAGCCCATCACCAGTATCAACAGCCCATCACCAGCATCAACAGCCCATCACCAGTATCAACAGCCCATCACCAGTATCAACAGCCCATCACCAGTATCAACTTCCCATCACCAGTATCAACAGCCCATCACCAGTATCAACAGCCCATCACCAGTATCAACAGCCCATCACCAGTATCAACAGCCCATCACCAGTATCAACAGCCCATCACCAGTATCAACAGCCCATCACCAGTATCAACAGCCCATCACCAGTATCAACAGCCCATCACCAGTACCAACAGCCCATCACCAGTATCAACAGCCCATCACCAGTATCAACAGCCCATCACCAGTATCAACAGCCCATCACCAGCATCAACAGCCCATCACCAGTATCAACAGCCCATCACCAGTATCAACAGCCCATCACCAGTATCAACAGCCCATCACCAGTATCAACAGCCCATCACCAGTATCAACAGCCCATCACCAGTATCAACAGCCCTTCACTAGCATCAACAGCCCATCACCAGTATCAACAGCCCATCACCAGTATCAACAGCCCATCACCAGTATCAACAGCCCATCACCAGTATCAACAGCCCATCACCAGTATCAACAGCCCTTCAATAGCATCAACAGCCCATCACCAGTATCAACAGCCCATCACCAGTATCAACAGCCCATCACCAGTATCAACAGCCCATCACCAGTATCAACAGCCCATCACCAGTATCAACAGCCCATCACCAGTATCAACAGCCCATCACCAGTATCAACAGCCCATCACCAGTATCAACAGCCCATCACCAGCATCAACAGCCCATCACCAGTATCAACAGCCCATCACCAGTATCAACAGCCCATCACCAGTATCAACAGCCCATCACCAGTATCAACAGCCCATCACCAGTATCAACAGCCCATCACCAGTATCAACAGCCCTTCACTAGCATCAACAGCCCATCACCAGTATCAACAGCCCATCACCAGTATCAACAGCCCATCACCAGTATCAACAGCCCATCACCAGTATCAACAGCCCATCACCAGTATCAACAGCCCTTCAATAGCATCAACAGCCCATCACCAGTATCAACAGCCCATCACCAGTATCAACAGCCCATCACCAGTATCAACAGCCCATCACCAGTATCAACAGCCCATCACCAGTATCAACAGCCCATCACCAGTATCAACAGCCCTTCACTAGCATCAACAGCCCATCACCAGTATCAACAGCCCATCACCAGTATCAACAGCCCATCACCAGTATCAACAGCCCATCACCAGTATCAACAGCCCATCACCAGTATCAACAGCCCATCACCAGTATCAACAGCCCATCACCAGTATCAACAGCCCATCACCAGTATCAACAGCCCTTCACTAGCATCAACAGCCCATCACCAGTATCAACAGCCCATCACCAGTATCAACAGCCCATCACCAGTATCAACAGCCCATCACCAGTATCAACAGCCCATCACCAGTATCAACAGCCCATCACCAGTATCAACAGCCCTTCACTAGCATCAACAGCCCATCACCAGTATCAACAGCCCATCACCAGTATCAACAGCCCATCACCAGTATCAACAGCCCATCACCAGTATCAACAGCCCATCACCAGTATCAACAGCCCATCACCAGTATCAACAGCCCTTCACTAGCATCAACAGCCCATCACCAGTATCAACAGCCCATCACCAGTATCAACAGCCCTTCACTAGCATCAACAGCCCATCACCAGTATCAACAGCCCTTCACTAGCATCAACAGCCCATCACCAGTATCAACAGCCCATCACCAGTATCAACAGCCCTTCACTAGCATCAACAGCCCATCACCAGTATCAACAGCCCATCACCAGTATCAACAGCCCATCACCAGTATCAACAGCCCATCACCAGTATCAACAGCCCTTCACTAGCATCAACAGCCCATCACCAGTATCAACAGCCCATCACCAGTATCAACAGCCCATCACCAGTATCAACAGCCCTTCACCAGTATCAACAGCCCATCACCAGTATCAACAGCCCTTCACCAGCATCAACAGCCCATCACCAGTATCAACAGCCCATCACCAGTATCAACAGCCCTTCACCAGCATCAACAGCCCTTCACTAGTATCAACAGCCCTTCACTAGTATCAACAGCCCTTCACCAGTATCAACAGCCCTTCACCAGCATCAACAGCCCATCACCAGTATCAACAGCCCTTCACTAGTATCAACAGCCCTTCACTAGTATCAACAGCCCTTCACTAGTATCAATAGCCCTTCACTAGTATCAACAGCCCTTCACTAGCATCAACAGCCCTTCACCAGCATCAACAGCCCATCACCAGTATCAACAGCCCTTCACCAGCATCAACAGCCCTTCACTAGCATCAACAGCCCTTCACCAGCATCAACAGCCCTTCACCAGCATCAACAGCCCTTCACCAGCATCAACAGCCCTTCACTAGCATCAACAGACCTTCACTAGCATCAACAGCCCTTCACCAGCATCAACAACCCTTCACTAGCATCAACAGCCCTTCACTAGCATCAACAGCCCTTCACTAGCATCAACAGCCCTTCACCAGCATCAACAGCCCTTCACCAGCATCAACAGCCCTTCACTAGCATCAACAGACCTTCACTAGCATCAACAGCCCTTCACCAGCATCAACAGCCCTTCACTAGCATCAACAGCCCTTCACTAGCATCAACAGCCCTTCACTAGCATCAACAGCCATTTACCAGCATCAACAGCCCTTCTCTAGCATCAACAGACCTTCACTAGCATCAACAGCCCTTCACCAGCATCAACAGCCCTTCACTAGCATCAACAGCCCTTCACCAGCATCAACAGCCCATCACCAGCATCAACAGCCCTTCACCAGCATCAACAGCCCTTCGCCAGCATCAACAGACCTTCACTAGCATCAACAGCCCTTCACCAGCATCAACAGCCCTTCACTAGCATCAACAGCCCTTCACTAGCACCAACAGCCCTTCACTAGCATCAACAGCTCTTCACTAGCATCAACAGCCCTTTACCAGCATCAACAGCCCTTCACCAGCATCAACAGCCCTTCACTAGCATCAACAGCCCATCACTAGCATCAACAGCCCTTCATTAGCATCAACAGCCCTTCACTAGCATCAACAGCCCTTCACCAGCATCAACAGCCCTTCACCAGCATCAACTCTTCACCAGCATCAACAGCCCTTCTCCTGGAGTAGCCATGGACTGGTGCAGGGCTTCCAGTTCAGCCCCCAGTACTCCTTACACCACGTGGTAAAATTCTCGCTCTATAACACTGCACACTTTTACCGTAACTCCTTTAATTACACACCCCATAAGTAGAAACTATCGAACCCCATTCTGAACATCATTCATCAAACATAAACATCGCAGTGCCACGGCTGGAATAAGTCATAAATGCACAGCTTTGGAGAGAAAAATTTAGAATTTTTTTTAGAAGCGGGCATTGACTAAAAGAGCGGATGCCTGGAGTTTACCTGGAGAGAGTTCCGGGGGTCAACGCCCCCGCGGCCCGGTCTGTGACCAGGCCTCCTGGTGGATCAGTACCAACCTCTGCATAACATCTGTTTTGAGGGAAACAGCCATAGTGATAGCTTGTCTATTCCTTTTTTTTCTTTCCAGAAAGTCTGCTCATCCTTAGTTGGCTCAGAAACACATAAATTATAATTTTAAATCAAACTTGCCCTCTAAACTGCATTTTAAGAGGAAAATTTAGCCAGTGCTGGGATGCCGGATCCTTGTTTACCACTCCCCCTCCCCCATCAGGAAAGTTCCAGCAGACACCCTTGTGCCCCACTGGAAAAGTTCCAGCAGACACCCTTGCCCCCACTGGAAAAGTTCCAGCAGACATCCTTGTCCCACCACTGGAAAATCCAGCAGACATCCTTGTCCCACCACTGGAAAAGTTCCAGCAGACATCCTTGTCCCCCCACTGGGAAAGTTCCAGCAAACATCCTTAGTTTCAACTGTAACAGTCGTGACCCCAGTGAGAATCTACTATGGACCAAAACGATGGCTAAAATTTCCTCTCCAAACTGTTGTTAATTATTGCATCCGTCGATCAGGCCAACATGCATCAGCAACAAATTTACCAGATTATAGAGTAATATTAGTTAATATAATTCCTATAATTTTCATTGTTTCTGGAATCATGGTTAACTAATTATACAGTGGACCCCCGCATAATGATCACCTCCGAATGCGACCAATTATGTAAGTGTATTTATGTAAGTGCGTTTGTACGTGAATGTTTGGGGGTCTGAAATGGACTAATCTACTTCACAATATTCCTTATGGGAACAAATTCGGTCACTACTGGCACCTGAACATACTTCTGGAGTGAAAAAATATCGTTAACCGGGGGTCCACTGTACTTTCTAAGCTGGTTCAAAATTCTAAAACTGTAAATCAAAGGATAAATTTTGGACCTAAAGCATTCAAAATGGGTCAGTGTAACCAGAACAGTATAATGTATATAGTCTAATATTGTAAAAATTTATATACATATATATATTTTAAAATGCAAACACAACTCAAGCCAATGTTACTGTGCCATATTTCAACCTAAAAGTTAATATTTCCTTTATATCATCTACCTCTTTTACTGATAGGTTTAAATTTATATCACTTGTGTATATACAATTTATATTAAATATATTCCATATATATATATATATATGAGATTTCATCAGCAGCTTTTTCCTGTGTATATACAAATTTATATTAAATATATTCCATATATATGAGATTTCCGCAGCAGTTTTTTTTCCTGCTGCGAAAACTCAAAATGTTCTTCGAAGTCCGATGTCTGCATTTTATTTTTGTGAATTGCCAGTGTGTCAATGTGGCTTCTATAAACCTCGCTACTGAACATTGCCGTGTTGTGCGATGTGTGTTAGACACGTAGGCTTGTACAGGCGACCCCCCTACAGTAGGCCTAGTGGCCCAAACTTGGCAGGTCCTTCTCAACTTCAGTGATTCTCACATACATGTATATTTGTCCAACCAATTCTCAAACCTACCCAAGGAATTAGCTTCAAACTATGGTACAGTAGGATCCCCATATCCATTGGTCTGGTATCCATGGTTTTAGTTATCTGCTGTTTACCATGGCCCAAAAATAACCATTAATTTTGGTAATGGCCTGAAAGTGCAAAAGTAGTGATGGTGGAAGATCTTCAAAACCTAAGAGAAGTCATGAAGTGCTTCCCATCAGTGAAAAAGTGATAATTCTGTACTTAATGTGTGTAATTTATCAATTAAACTTTACAACATGTATGTATAGGACTTATATGTAGGGTTCGCTACTATCTATGGTTTCGATATTCGTGGCAGGTCCTCGGAACTTATTCCCTACAGATACAGGGGTCCTACTGTATATAGTAAGCTCTCTTATAAAGGTCCTCCATAATACTCTATATAGGCATAACCTTCTACTAGAGTGAGTTAGGTACCAAACCATCGCTGTAAAGCGAATATCACATTAAAACGAATCACAGCCTTTTTCGTCACTTGCCAGTGTATATAAAAGCCTGAAAACATGTTTATACTTTCATTTTATAAGTGTGCAATAGCTTTAGGCCTAAAAAATGATGTAAAAGTAAAAATAAATAAAAAGATGCAAAAACTATCTTAAGAGGAAGGCAAGCACCAAAAATAATAAATATAATTGAAAGGCGCCGCGTTAGTGAAGCATCTTAAAGCGAGGTACACCTGTGGTAGGATTTTTTGTAAATACAATTGAGAAAGTGTATTGAAAACTGAATACAGGTCGGCCATCACTAATCCAGCATCATTGGGACCTGTAGTGTGCCAGATTAATGAGTTTGCCGGATTACAGAGTGGTTAGGTTAGAATATACTTATTGTAATAAAGTTGGTAGAATTACCGACAATATGTAAAGTAAAAGGACATAAATGCAACTAAAGTGGCTTGATAAAGCTCCTGGAGAGCGAAACGTTGCCACAATAAAATGTCACATTAGTTGCATTTGTGTCCTTTTACTTTACATAGAATATACTTAATTAACCTATCAATAGAGACTCTTTCTGCTACATCTTCCTCTTCATCGCTGCTTTCTCCTCCACTGACTTGCTGCTGTGGATTTACAAACATCTGCACAATTTTTGAGTGAGTATAATGATGAAATTTGAGTCAGTATAATTATCTGAGTCAGTATAATGATGAAATTTGAAATTATGCTAGCCGAAATTACTGCCGGATTACTGATGGAACCAGTTAACTGATTGCCGGATTAGTGATGGCTGACCTGTACCACATGAAAAGGCCTCCAGAGTATACTATTCAATTTTAAACATGCTTTTTCAATTGCATTTTCAGAACATCATGCTATGTAGGGAGCTTTATGAGAGAACTGACTACGTACCTAAGTAATTAGTTCCCTTTTCCACATTTCCAGCCATTTTTTTTGAAAGAATAGCAACTGCAAAGCACAATTTTAGTAAATGTTGTACACAAATAGTATACAATGCAAGACGAGAATTAGACACAAGTGCGACATCTGGGCATCTTTACTGTAGATGTTGTGCCATCCAGTGGCTTTATCAATACAATACAAAGAAGAATGGTGAAAACTGTAGAACTATATACAAAAGACGAGGTAATCAGTCCCTCAGTCTTGGAGTTGAAGATCACCGAAGTCTTGACTACAGTGAAGTACAGTGGACCCCCGGTTTACGATCAGCTCCCAATGCAACCAATTATGTAAGTGCATTTATGTAAGTGCATTTATGTAAGTGCATTTATATGTGTATGTTTGGGGGTCTGAAATGGACTAATCTAATTCACAATATTCCTTATGGGAACAAATTCGGTCAGTACTGGCACCTGAACATACTTCTGGAATGAAATATCGTAAACCGGGGGTCCACTGTATTGTGTACCATTCACGTACAAGACTACGGTGGTCTTCACCACCAAGACTGAGGGACTGATTACCTCATCTTTTGTATACAGTTCTACGCTCTTCACCATTCTTCTTTGTATTGTATGATAAAGCCACTGGATGGCAAAAAGTCTACAAATAAAGAAACCCAGATGTTGCACATGTGTCTTAATCTTTAATATATGTAGTTTTCCCCCAAAGAAAGGAATGCCTATTGTAACACTGCACATGTGGAAAAATAGTGATTTGACTTAAAATGCCCCAATTGATGACGGATTTCATCGACCCAATCACATCATGAGCATGGGGGTCGCCTGTATTCATACCTAACAAAAATCAATCACAATTATAGCCAAAAATACTGAAAAATATAATTGCAGGTAATCTGGAATTATATACAGAAATAAATTATCAAGCCTAATTTTTTAGAGAAATTATCAAACCTAGTTTTTTAAAGAAACTGTTATATAATTATTTTTTTTATGAACACTGGTTGCAGATACAAGCAAACGCACATGATTAATTTTACAAACATGCTTTCCAAATCCTGTATAACCCCTATGAGTTTGGCCCTTCCCACTGATGATTATAATAATAATCATAATAATTGATGTGGATTTGCTTGTACCATGTACAGTAATAAAATAATTGACAATAAATAAGAAGGAAGGGAACTATTACATAACCAAATTATATTAAGTGGGATTTATATAATTATGATTAAGTAAAGGATTCATAGGATAATTTTAAGTACAGGAATTCTCCAACTTACAAACACTCAAGTAATACATCTGTACTCACAAACACAATTTATACATCTGTACTCACAAACACAATTTATACATCTGTACTCACAAACACAAGTATACATCTGTACTCACAAACACAAGTATACATCTGTACTCACAAACACAAGTATACATCTGTACTCACAAACACAAGTACACATCTGTACTTGCAAACACTCAAGTTATACATATGTACTTACACATGTATAACTTGAGTTATACTAACCAACTAAAGCTTCACATCTGCAGATGTATTATGTATGCAGTATCTCTTGTTTTTACATATACAAACATCAAACATCTTGGATAAGACAGGGGATAAAGTACCAACAAATGTATTAATGTTGGTAGATTTACCGACACTATATTAACCCGTAAACGGTCCAAACGTATATATACGTTTTTTCAACATTTGAAAGTACGTAAAAAAAGTAGATCTTCTTTTTGTTTTTCTACATTTGAAAATGTGTGAAAAAACTTTGATATACTTTTGTAGCACTACGCATGTGAACGTAGATCTGCTTGGACCGTTTACGGGTTAAGTGAAAGGACACAGGTGCAATTATTACGACGTTTTATTGTGGCAACGTTTCACTCTCAAGGAGCTTTGCCAAGCTTGACAAAGCTCCTGGAGAGTGAAACGTTGCCACAATAAAACGTCACAT
This sequence comes from Cherax quadricarinatus, assembly GCF_038502225.1. Taxonomy (NCBI): domain Eukaryota; kingdom Metazoa; phylum Arthropoda; class Malacostraca; order Decapoda; family Parastacidae; genus Cherax; species Cherax quadricarinatus. The sequence goes on from NC_091383.1 coordinate 1,533,178, forward strand.
TAATTGCACTTGTGTCCTTTCACTTAACACCAACAAATGTGAAAGAAGACATGTTTACAGAATTATGACGTAAATAAGATGAAATCTGAGGTTTATGGCATTTATTTGAGATTTTATCCACAAAAATGTCTTTTCAACACAATACCATATGTCTCACATGCTGTCTTATTAAAACATGGAATGGGTGCAATTTAAACCCTTGCAAGTGAGCTGTAAAACTCCAGGCTAGTGTGGAAATATAAACACAAATGCAGTATAATGTGATCCTTTATTGACTACGTTTCACCCACACAGTGGGCTTTTTCAAGTCACAAACAGAACCAGTTCTGTGACTTGAAAAAGCCCACTGTGTGGGCGAAACGTAATCAATAAAGGATCACATTATACTGCATATGTGTTTATATTTCCATTGTGTCGGTATTTTATACCATTTATTTCCAGGCTAGTGTGTTAACCACTGGGCCAGCTGGCCAAGTGGTTAATGCACTGGCCCTGAGTTTTACAGATCACCTGCTAGGGTTCAAACCTTACCTATTCCCTGGTTTGTTAGTAAATGTGTTATTAGTTTCGTGAGTCACGTGTCTTGTGCTTATTGGTATACAAAAACATTGACATATGCATTATTAGGATATATTGCACAGATGGTTCCCAAGGAATGGCTTATTTAATCCTACAGGAATAAGCACAGGCAGAGTTTATATTGGTAGAGGCAGCATCAGTATTGTTGTGAGGAAGTGGTAAAGGGACTAGGCTGGCCTGGGCCAGTAGGCCCACTGCAGTGCTCCAAAACTCCAGTGGTGGAGCGGTAAGCCAATAGAAGGCCTCAATCAGATGACCAAAAACTCCAGCTCTGGGTCATCATGTGACAAAGACTAGCATCAGGAAAACTTGTCCTGTTTCCTGACAAACCTTATCTAACCTAACCTGAAATAATAAACTTGCAAGTGTTGTGGGCAGCAGTGTTGGTGGATGGTGGTTGCTGTTGTGGTTGAAGAGTGAATGTGACTTGCACCTGCTTAGCATGAGCCAGTAGACCTGCTGCAGTGCTCCTTCCTCCTTATGTTCTTAAGACACCATAGTATAATAGATCCCACAAATAAAACAATAAATGATATGACACAAACACAAGATGTGTAGGGTTAAAGCAACTCTTCAATCCTATGCTACAGGATTATACTAGCCACTGTCTAAAAATAGGTTAGACAAATACATGAATGGGTGTGGGTGTGTGAGAGTTGAACCAAATTAGCTTGGGCCAGTAGGTATGATGCAGTGCTCCTTCCTTCTTAAGTCAATGTGACTTGGACCTGACTAGCTTAGGCCAGTAGGTGACTCAGACCTGCCCATCATGGGCCAGTAGGCCTGCTGCAGTGTTCCTTCTTTCTTATGTTCAATACCCAATGGTTGCAATCAAATGACTTAAATAATTCATCACCACCAGGCACTGCAATCACCCACATGAAGTTTTAGAGCACTGCAGTAGGCCTACTGGCCTGGCCTAGCCTAGCCTGGTCTCTCTATACTCCTGCCTCATATCTTTACACCTCACTTCCACCAATATATAAACTCTACCTTTGGTTATCTCTGTAGGACTAAGAATCAATTCATGGAGAAACATTTTCTCAATATATCCTAATACTGAGCATATGTCTTATTTTACATATAAACAACTTGTTTGCAAGTTAACAGTCAATATGCAATGCGACTTGACTCTAGTGGCTAACGCGACGGGCTGGAGTTTTGAGACTCTATGACCGCGGGTTCAATCCCGGCCGGGGGTATGGTTTAATATGCAATGCATTTGCAAGTTAACCCTTAAATGGTCCAAACGTATACAGTGGACCCCCGCATAACGATTACCTCCGAATGCGACCAATTATGTTAGTGTATTTATGTAAGTGCGTTTGTACGTGTATGTTTGGGGGTCTGAAATGGACTAATCTACTTCACAATATTCCTTATGGGAATAAATTCGGTCAGTACTGGCACCTGAACATACTTCTGGAGTGAAAAAATATCGTTAACCGGGGGTCCACTGTATATACGTTTTTTCAACATTTGAAAGTATGTAAAAAAATGTAGATCTTCTTTCTTGTTTTACATTTGAAAATGTGTAAAAAAAACTTTTATCTACATTTTTTTTGTGCTATATTTGAAAATATGTAAAAAAAACATAGATCTACTTTTGGAGCACTACGGATCTGAACGTCTATCTGTTTGGACCGTTTAAGGGTTAAAAAAACAGGAACACAGCACATTTGTATGTTTAAAACTAAGAACACAATGTGATGAATGGTTTTGAAAACCGACAAGTTGAAGAATTGAGACACTTATGCAACACATGGGAATCTTTATTGAAGAAACGTTTCGCCACACAGTGGCTTCATCAGTCCAATACAAAGTAGAAATGGGTAAGGAGAGTAGAAGTATGAGGTAATCAGTCCCTCAACCTGGATCCAGGTTGAGGGACTGATTACCTCATACTTCTACTCTCCTTACCCATTTCTACTTTGTATTGGACTGATGAAGCCACTGTGTGGCGAAACGTTTCTTCAATAAAGATTCCCATGTGTTGCATAAGTGTCTCAATTCTTCAAGAACACAATGCATTCACAAACTAAAACCAGGAACGTCTCTTGCCCTCAGGACCACAATGGAAATAAGTCAGTGTGTCTGACTTTTTTGTGTTATCCCAGGTTCTCTACACATATGCTGCTATGTATGATAATTCTATGTAACTGTATTTGTGTATACCTGAATAAACTTACTTACTTGCTTACTCTGAATTGAAAATCACAAATGCAACTCATTTACAAATTAAAACACCAGAAAATACATCATGTTAGTGAGTTGAGAGAGTTCCCGCAGTCCTTCATTACATATAAATCAACACAACTCATACATTCCAGTGTTTAACATTTCATTTTAGCTTTGCATAATATTTGTAAGCATTAAAAATATATTTTTTATTGGTCTTTACTGAGAATTTCATTTTCCTTCATAAGATATATTGATATTATTACTCTTATTATTTTTTTATTGCACTGGTTGTATCCCACTGAGGCGGGTGATTTAATAAGAAAAACGAAAGTTTTTCTTTTTAAATTTAGTAATTTATACAGGAACAGGGGTACTAGCCCCTTACTCCCGGCACTATCATTATTATTATTATTTAGGGCCTGAGAAATGGTAAGTCGTTATTGTTTTGATTATTTTCAAAGGGGATGAGTATAATCGGAATAGGTTATATAATGCCTGAGGAATCGGAGGTAATTAAGTTTGATTTAGGGAAGAGGATGATAGTTCCAATTCCCTGGATCAAGAGACCTTTACCCCATAGTGTACAAGAGTTACTCTTGTCTCTCATTTTAGATCTTTTAAAATGAGTCTCACCTTAATGTTCATTATTATTATTAACAAAACTAAGTGCTAAACCCACAAGTCATACAGCACTACACCTTGATGTTAAAAGGCTATTCGATTCGCTTCTTATGACCAGAGTCTTTGGTAAGATGAGTAAGGAAGAAGGATGGGTAAGGATAAAAATATTGGAAAAGGGTGGGAGGGGGGAGTGAGGTAGGATATAAAAGTTAAGTGAAACAACCACTTTGGTGCAATTTAAAAAGTGTATGTGGAATAACAGAATATTCTTGAAGGGGTATAATACTAACCCATCAGAGTCACATATATATAACAGATATGTAGGTACATGACTCTGAATTGCTAGTAGATATACAAGTTGCAATTGCCTTTTTTTTTTTTTTTTTTTTTTTTTTTTGCGATTGCATAATGAATATTTAAACGACAAGACAAGGTGGTAATCTGGACAGTTCGTAAAGAATTACTTGACACGTTTGATATATAAGGTATAAAGCTGTTCTTCACCTTTCTCAGATTAAACCTGATTCCCTGCCATTCCCCAGGACTGTATGACCATGCACCAGTGTGAAAGCTGGACACTAACAGAGAAATGTAGAAATAGAACGCAAAATGTGAATCACAGTGTTGGAAATCCAGTACCTAGGCACCTAAAAAAGTTGACAGTCTACTGTAATAATAATATAGAATAATAGAGGATGCACATACACAGGAATAACTCACTAATACTGGGGGTTAGGTTCCAGTACCGTCACCTTAAAGTGAATCACAGCGTTATTTTTAACTTGACAGCATATATTTTTTTATTTTTTTTATTATCACACTGGCCGATTCCCACCAAGGCAGGGTGGCCCACCAAGGCAGGGTGGCCCACCAAGGCAGGGTGGCCCACCAAGGCAGGGTGGCCCACCAAGGCAGGGTGGTCACCAAGGCAGGGTGGCCCACCAAGGCAGGGTGGTCACCAAGGCAGGGTGGCCCACCAAGGCAGGGTGGCCCACCAAGGCAGGGTGGCCCACCAAGGCAGGGTGGACCACCAAGGCAGGGTGGCCCGAAAAAGAAAAACTTTCACCATCATTCACTCCATCACTGTCTTGCCAGAAGGGTGCTTTACAATACAGTTTTTAAACTGCAACATTAACACCCCTCCTTCAGAGTGCAGACACTGTACTTCCCATGTAGACATTTACTAAAAAAGAGAAGAAGAAAAACTAAAAAAGAGAAGACAGCATATATATAAGCCTAAAAACATGTTTACACTATCATTTATTAAGTGCACAATAGAACTAGGCCTAAAAAACAATGCAAAAGTGAAAATAATACATACAAAAAAAAATTGAAAAATTGTCAAAAACTATCTGAAGAGCAAGACAAGCGCAAAACATAATAAATATGAAAATAATTAAAAAGCGCCATATAAACAAAGCACTCAAAAGCGAGTGCTGAATTACTGGGGTTATGCCTGTACTGTTCTACCAGTGTAACTTGGGATAAGAAAAATTAGTTACATCAGTTTGGTTTTATTGGTAAGATTATCAACTCAATTTCCCAAATTATTTCTTCAAAGATATAACACTCTTGTGTCCCCCCGAGCAGATACAACAATAATAATTATTGACAGAGAACATTTACAGACTTCTATAACTCAGTTATATTACATTTTATCAAGATTATTAGTCGTCTTTCCCTAAACCAGTGAGTTTGCAGGCTACAATGTCTTCATGTATTTTTTTTAATGCACTGACCATCTCCCACTGAGGCAGGGTGATCTACATAGAAAAATTAAATTTTCTTTTTACAGTTAGTAACACAGTGGACCCCCGCATAACGATTACCTCCGAATGCGACCAATTATGTAAGTATATTTATGTAAGTGCGTTTGTATGTGTATGTTTGGGGGTCTGAAATGGACTAATCTACTTCACAATATTTCTTATGGGAACAAATTCGACCAGTACTGGCACCTGAACATACTTCTGGAGTGAAAAAATATCGTTAACCGGGGGTCCACTGTATATACAGGTGTTACTAGCCCCTTGCTCCCAGCATTTAGTGTTTATACAGGAGGTGTTACTAGCACCTGCTCCTGGTATTTTAGTCACCTCTTACAACACTCATGACTTATGGAGGAAGAATTCTTCTCTACTTTCCCATGGAGATTCATGTATATATCAAAGTCTCTAATCAGAATTTCACGAGATGCAATTCATTAGGACAATATAAATAGATTAATGCATTATACATGTTCCTTACAAAATTCCCTCTATTGTATCCTAATACAATTATTATTATAATCATAGCTAGGGGTCATACAATGATGTTTATCCTAATGCAAATATAAATTCAGTCTGATTAAAAAGAAAAATATTCATAATTCCGACAATGCAGTACTTATGAAAATTTTTAATAACTATGACTCACGAAATCGTAATGACACGATTGCAAACAAACCATACCATGGCTTTGAGGGGACTTGAGCTAGAGTTCGCTACGGCCACACTAGCTGGAGATTCGTCTGTAAAAACTTGCATTTGTGGTCACAGTGGTGCCTATGCTAACCTTCCTATGGTGTAGAAATATACCTAGTTGGACGAATCTTATTGTGGCTAGCTGGTCTAGTGGCTAACGTGACGGTCTGGAGTTTTGAGACTCTCTGACCGCGGGTTCTATCCCCGCCCGTGGTATGGTTTTAACCCTTTGACTGTTTCAGGCCCCTCTCTGAAACTGTCATTCTATGTCGCTCAATTTTTGAAAAAAAAAAAAATTATTTTTTCTTATGAAATGATAGAGAATCTTTTCCCGATGGTAATGACACCAAAAGTTCGAAATTTGGTCGAAAACTCGTGGAATTATGCTCCCGCGAAGTTAGCGGTCTCGGCGACATATGCGTATCGGCGATTTCGCCGACTTTGAGCCCAATTTTCAGCCAATTCCATTATTCCAGTTGACCAAACTCATAGCTATTTCTTTAGAACTCTATTTTATCTATCAGCTGAGTACAAGAAACCTCCCATTTACTAATTTGGACTACCCAATATGGTGGTCAGAAATTGGCAATTTGGCCAATTTCACGCAAAATAAAAAAGATGCCAATTTCAAAATAGGGTCCAGAATAAACAAAGTAGACATTCGTGGCACTAAAATAACATATGCTCTGTTCATTAGTCACATCTCTAGGCCCCTCTTATATTATTATTGCTTTCTATTTTGATTTTTTATTCATACAAAAAAATACAAAATTTACTGTTATGCAGACGACTGCATTATTGTAAAAATGGTATAAATAATATCAGTGCACTAGTGAAAGAATATTAGACTCCCCAGTTGACGTGTATTGGACGTGTGGTGTGATTTATGTACTCTTGAACATTGGTAAAAATCGAACATTTCCGCTACTTTGAGCTCAGTTTCAAGGTCGTTTTCATCGTAAAAGTAATGAAAATCATCTCTATTTCTGTAATATGTTTTCCATTTTATCACCTAAGACCATGAAAACGCGAATACAACGATAAATACTATACGAAAATACACCTCAAAGTCGGCGTTTTATTCCAAAAAAACGATCAGTTTTTTTTTTTCTCATTACGCAATGTGTGCTGCAGGATTTTTTTTATGTGGTGCACACTGACCACACAGACCCATTCTCTCACATGTGGGCCTACCAGCTTTCTCCCGCTTGATTTGAAGCCGCTAGAATTATTGAGTATATATACGTCAGAAACATTGGCTCGTAAGACGTATTTATACGTCGAAAACAGTCAAAGGGTTAATAACTAGCAACAGCAGTCATGTAGAACAAATAATTTTTTTTACTTAAAGGGAGAGATTTATATCAGTATAATAATGTAGCAGTACATTCAATAAACAATTATGATATACAGTGGAACCTCAAATATCGAACTTTCTTTGTTCCAGAAGGCTGTTCGAGTGCCGTTACTGAACGAATTTATTCCCATCAGGAATAATGTAAATTAGATTAGTTCATGTTAGACCCTCAAAAATCCGCTTATAAAAGCACTTACAAAAATACACTTACATAACTGGTTGAGTTGGGAGCAGTTCGATATTTGAGGTTCCACTGTATGTATATAATTCAGGGTACTCCAAGGGTAGTGGGTTAGAATCCTTCTTCCACAAGTCATGAGTGTCATATGAGGCAACTAAAATGCCAGGAGCTGTAACACCTACTCTTGTATAAATTACAAAATGTAAAGAGAAAAACTTTATATTTCTTGTTTTTCAGGTCACCTGCCATGGTGGGAGACTACCAGTGTGTTGAAAAAAAACCATGTTACAATTAGGTGGAGTAGACAAGTGGTTTTAAAAAAGACATGCACTGTAAAAAAAAATATTCTTTTACAAAATTTCACTTTCACGATGCTTTATTAAACCCCTGAAGGTAAAACATCTTCGTTACATTATTTTTTTAACCACATTGGCACTTACCCACCAAGGTCGGCGGAGCCAAAAAATCAGAAATACATTCACTGAATCACTGTTTTACCAGAAGTGTTCTGACATGACAGTTTAGACGACCATCTGAACTGTAACATCCACCATCCTTCCAGAGTGCCAGCACCGTACATCTCACCTCCAGGACTCAAGTCCGACTAACCGGTTTCCCTGAATCCCTTCATAAATGTGACCTTGCTTGCACTCCAACACCACCACCAGTCACAAAAACCACTTGTCTCCACTCCAATCTAACACACTCACACGAGCCTGCAGTATGTTAAAGCCCCAAGCGCTTAAAGCCTTGTTTACCCCATCCATCCAAAACTTGTGCTGCTACAATTATCACTTATGAAAGCTCTCCATATGAAACTAGTTTTAGCTTGGTATTACTTCACATAACAGTCTTACCGACATTGTCAATAATTTTATCCTTGTGATCCATCAACTGCGGAGTTGTCTCGTAGCTACAAATGGTAATACCATGCCTATGCGCTTTGCTATACTCTCCTCTTAAGCCTATGTAGGAAATTTTTGTGGTTTCCTCACCAAAGTTGCTGGGGAAGTGGAGGCTCAGGTGAGTGAGAGAAGAAAATGTCACCACTCTGAAAAAATAAGAAACATGAAAAAATAGGAAATACTGAAGAAGAAGCACTCTGAAAAAATAAGAAACAGTGAATAATAAATGCAATGAAAAATATGAAACAATGAATGAGAATCACTTAAAAATAAGAATCACTCTGAAAAATAAGAAACTCTCTGAAAAATAAGAAACTCTCTGAAAAATAAGAAACACTGAAAAATAAGAAACACTGAAAAATAAGAAACACTGAAAAATAAGAAACACTGAAAAATAAGAAACACTGAAAAATAAGAAACACTGAAAAATAAGAAACACTGAAAAATAAGAAACACTGAAAAATAAGAAACACTGAAAAATAAGAAACACTGAAAAATAAGAAACACTGAAAAATAAGAAACACTGAAAAATAAGAAACACTGAAAAATAAGAAACACTGAAAAATAAGAAACACTGAAAAATAAGAAACACTGAAAAATAAGAAACACTGAAAAATAAGAAACACTGAAAAATAAGAAACACTGAAAAATAAGAAACACTGAAAAATAAGAAACACTGAAAAATAAGAAACACTGAAAAATAAAAAACACACTGAAAAATAATTAACACTGAAAAATAGTACCTCCCTGGATAGTTGTTGTCTACCAACCTACTACCTATGTTTTACACTTGTATAACAAGAGGATAGTACCTCCTTGGATGGCTGCTATCTAGAATCGAATTTCAGGAAAAATAATGCATTCTGCTCATCAACAGACATGTCACAGATGTACCTGGCCTCTGCAGCAGGTGGACTCCAGGAACACATGTCAGCTGTTGTAATCTCAGTCAGATTGTAACACTTAATTCCACACAAAAGTCTGAATGATGGTGAATGTATTTTTTTGGCCGTTGAGGTAAAAAAAAATACGCTTTGCAAACCACGTTGGCTGCACGAGGCAAATGTATAGTGCACATGTGGATTTGTGATGCTAGTGCGCTTTCTGGCAAGAGAAACTGAATAACAGTGAATTTGTTGCCTTTATTTGGGTGGGGGATTGACCCTACCTAAGTAGATGACCAGCGTATTAAAAAGTAATTTTTGGAAGTGGATGAAGTATATCTTTAAGTTGACATGTAGTGGAAAAAAAAGGTATGAGTAAAGAATAAAAAGGCCCAATACTGTGACTGGAACAATACACAAATAACCTACACACAGGAGGAAGACACTTATGATGGTGTTCTGGTCTGACTTGGACCATTAACTAGTAACACAGAAGCACAAAGGGAAGGAAGGCAGAATACGTATGAGAGTAACTAAAGGAGAAGGGTTGAAATGCCATAATAAAAGGTATCCTTTCCACCAAATGTGGAATTACCAACTGTTACGACTTTGATGTCGTAACTTAAATAAAATGTTCCTGGCTCCTAAAGGCTGCTCATATTGCTGTCTAGGGGTTATAAAATTACTCTGAAAAACACAGCAAACCTTAGGTCAGCATGTACTCATATATATAAATATTTTTCTGTAGCATACTGCAAAACGCCAACAGAAATGAGACACACCTCACACTGGCAAATCTTCACAGAGGAAGACACTCCTGTACGGTAAGTCCTCAACTTTCAAATGCACTGAGAATATTCTGTATTGTGTATATCATTATCATATCATTATTGTGTATAATGTCATTATCATACACAATACAGAAGCTCCCTAACACGTTCGTAAGTTGAAGACTTCCTATACTATGATTTTTTTTTTTAAAAAGTCGAGGACTTCCTATACTTCCCACCGCCCTGCCAGTATATACATACTTGGTTGTATACTCTAGCGTTCCTGAAGGGTCGGGCTGTAACTCAAACTCTTGATCAGCCGTGGTTGTCGCATCATCAAATGTCATGTGATCTCGGTTCTTGAATCTGGAAAATACAAGTACTATGTACAAAAGTCAAGTAATAATGTTGGTAGAATTACCGAATTACTTTACATACAAAAAGCAAGTACAAAATACAAGTACAAAATACAAGTACAGTGGAACCTCAAAAATCGAACGTGTCACATATCGAACGTTTCAAAAATAGGACCATTTTTTCGGACAAACTGTGTCCCTATTATCGAACGCGCCCCTATTTTCGGACCTCTGGGTACGGGACCTGTCTGCCGCCCGCTCTGTCCGCGTCCCCGCGCAGGTGCCGTGAGCAGTCTAGATTTGTTTATGCTTGGGTGAACACTAACCTGCGCTCTCATTCATGCATTTTACGATTATTTTGTTGTGTTTTGTGCTTGTGGGACTGTGAAATAAGCTGCCATGGGCCCAAAGAAACTTGCTAGTGGTACCCCTGTGGTAAAGAAAGTGAGAAACACCATAGATGTGAAGAAGGAAATAATACAGAAGTATGAGAGTGGTGTGAGACTTGTTGAGCTTGCCAGGATGTATGGGAAAAACAAGTCGACCATCGATTCTGTCCTGTCAAAAAAAGAACAAATCAAGGAAGATGATGTTGCGAAAGGTGTTAATATAGGGAGTGGATGAGGTGCTTTCTTCAAAGATTAAGGAGATTGTGTCAAGTGGAATGATGTCCAAATGTTTGTGCAGAAGTACCACCCTGAGCAAGCTGAAACAAGCCATCTTTGCAACAAGTTCAGTGACAGAACCATGTCCCATTTTAGGGAAATGTTAAAGAGGCGCCAGAAACAGAGGACTGTGGACAGTTATTTTGTGAGACAGGGGTCCAGTGACTCTCAAGCTGGTCCTAGTGGCATTAAAAGACAGAGAAGGGAAGTAACCCCAGAGAGGGCTTTACCTGAAGTCCTCATGGAGGGGGATTCCCCTTCCAAACACTAACCCCAACACCCTCTCTCCTCCTCCCTATCTTCCAGATGCCATCACCAATCTTCAATAAAGGTAAGTAAAAATGTTATTTTATATGTATTACTATACATAATTAAAAACTATAATATTTGTTGTATGTAAAACTGTAATTAATCTCTATAAAATGTATTTTCTGTGTGAATATTTTTGGGTTTCTGGAACGGATTAATTGTATTTCCATTATTTCTTATGGGAAATATTGCTTCGAATTTCAGACTTTTCGAATTTAGAACTAACTCCTGGAACGGATTAAGTTCGATTTTTGAGGGTCTACTGTACAAAACATAAGTACAAAATACAAGTACAAAATACAATTCTACTTTACAACTCTGTATGCATGTGAATTCCTCCACATAACTGTACTCTTACAGGTAGTAGGTTGGTAGACAGCAACCACCCAGGGAGGTACTACCGTCCTGCCAAGTGAGTGTAAAACGAAAGCCTGTAATTGTTTTACATGATGGTAGGATTGCTGGTGTCCTTTTTTCTGTCTCATGAACATGCAAGATTTCAGGTACGTCTTGCTACTTCTACTTACACTTAGGTCACACTACACATACATGTACAAGCACATATATACACACCCCTCTGGGTTTTCTTCTATTTTCTTTCTAGTTCTTATTCTTGTTTATTTCCTCTTATCTCCATGGGGAAGTGGAACAGAATTCTTCCTCCGTAAGCTATGTGTGTTGTAAGAGGCGACTAAAATGCCAGGAGCAAGGGGCTAGTAACCTCTTCTCCTGTATATATTACTAAATGTAAAAGGAGAAACTTTCGTTTTTCCTTTCGGGCCACCCCGCCTCGGTGGGATACGGCCGGTGTGTTGAAAGAAAGAAAGAACTGTACTCTTTTTTTTTCAACACACCGGCTATTTCCCACCATGGCAGGGTGACCCAAAAGACAAGTACAGTAAGTCCTCGGACTTACATATTGAGAATTCCTGTATCGAGTATAATATCATTATTATATCATTATTGTGTATAATATCATTAATATGTCATTATTATACACAATTCAGGAGGTCCTCGATGTGTTCCTAAGTTGAGGATTCACTGTAGTAATTTGTACAGGAGAAAACATTAGTAGCTCCTTTCTCCCAGCATGGGTCAACTAAACATTCTCCTATGAACATCAAAACTGAAATACAGTAGACTGAAAGACAATAGACTGAAATACAGAAGACAATAGACATGCTACAGGCCTCTTCCAGCTGTACTAAACTCAAAATGATCATCATCACTTAATTTTGCAATTACAGCAAGACAGTGATGGGGTGAGTGATGATGACAGTGTTTCTTCTTTTTCGGAACTCCGTACCTCGATGGGAAATGGCCGATGTGTTAAAAAAAAAAAAAAGATTCTTCAATGAGACAACTAAAATACCATGAGTAAGGGGCTAGTAACTCCTTTTCCTGACTACATTACTAACCATATCAAGCTAAGTGTTGTAATGATACATTTGACGTATGTACAACATTTGGGTATCTTTAGTGAGGTAATGTTTCACCACACAGTGGCTTTATCAGTCCTATACAAAGGAGAGTGGTGAAGATTAGACTCCAGGCTGAGGGGCTGATTACCTCAAACTCCTGATCTTCACCATTCTACTTTGTACTGGACTGATGAAGCTACTGTGTGGAGAAACGTTTGCAGAGTAAATATACCCAAGTGTTGCACGTGTGTGTAATTTATCAACTTGTCGGTTCCTTGAACCATTTATCTACAAGTGTTGTAATGAACAATTGTCAATAAATAAAAAGAAAAATGGCCAGGGACTCCAACTATGGTCCAAACAAGTGGTCGACCCGACACTAACAACTCACGTGGTACAGTGCTTGCCACATAAATGGACCATGGGTTGAAGCCCCTTGCATTTTTGTTTATTCATGTATGAAGAAATATAAAAAGCTTACAGTCTCATCTTGCTTGGATGGTAGCCATTCTCACCACCAACTACGATAATTCCTTTCAATTTAACGTTATCGGTGAATCTGAAAATAAAACAATATTTTGAACAGTGAGCTAATTAAAACAATCAGGGAACAATTACAAGTGCTCCTTGACTTACTGTATTCCAATTCTCGTAAATGCAACTGAAAGAAGTGCATGAAAAATGAATAACACATGGAAAGGCCTATATAGTACATGCTATTCAACTGTAGATGCCCTTTTTCAATTACATTTATAAAAAATTACACTACATAGAATATCTTCATGAGAAAGAGAGAAAACTTACCATACAATACTGATAAATACAGTGGACCCTCGACTAACGCTATTAATCCGTTCCTGAGAGCTCATCGTTAGTCAAAATAATCGTTAAGTTAATTTTCCCCATAAGAAATAATGGAAATCAAATTAATCCGTGCAAGACACCCAAAAGTATTGAAAAAAAAAAATTTTAACACATGAAATATTAATTTCAATACACACAAACTGAAGAAGACATGCACAGTTACATGACACTTACCTTTATTGAAGATCTGGTGATGATTGATGGGATGGGAAGAGGGGAGTGTGTTGATGGCCTTAGTGTTTAGAAGGGGAATCCCCTTCCATTAGGACTTGAGGTGGCAAGTCATTTTTCGGGGTTACTTCCCTTCTTTTAATGCCACTAGGACCAGCTTGAGAGTCACTGGCCCTCTGTCGCACAACATATCTGCCCATAGAGGCCTGTACTTCCCATTCCTTTATGACATTCCTAATGTGTTTCACAACATTGTCAGTGTCACCATTAAACACTTGTTCAGGTTTCAGTCCTTCACTGTCTATGTACTCCTTGAATTCCTGCACATATTTTTCAGGAAGGCGGGATAGGGGTCGGCCTAGGAAAGGTTGGAGGGAGGGGGTAAAGGAGGTTTTGTGTGCAAGGGACTTGGACTTCCAGCAGGCGTGCGTGAGCGTGTTTGATAGGAGTGAATGGAGATGAATGGTTTTTAATACTTGACGTGCTGTTGGAGTGTGAGCAAAGTAACATTTATGAAGGGGTTCAGGGAAACCAGCAGGCTGGACTTGAGTCCTGGAGATGGGAAGTACAGTGCCTGCACTCTGAAGGAGGGGTGTTAATGTTGCAGTTTAAAAACTGTAGTGTAAAGCACCCTTCTGGCAAGACAGTGATGGAGTGAATGATGGTGAAAGTTTTTCTTTTTTGGGCCACCCTGCCTTGGTGGGAATTAGCCAGTGTGATAATAATAAAAATATTTTTCAGCTGCTTTTTGGTCCAAACTGGCAGCCTCACCATGCCTTATCACACTATGTATGCCACTACGATTCTTAAATCTCTCAAACCAACCTTTGCTAGCCTTAAATTCACTCACATCACCACTAGTTGCTGGCATTTTTCTAATTAAATCGTCATGCAACTTCCTAGCCTTTTCACATATGATCGCTTGAGAGATGCTATCTCCTGCTATCTGTTTTTCGTTTATCCATACCAATAACAGTCTCTCAACATCTTCTATCACTTGCGATCTCAGTTTCGAAAACATAGTTGCACCTTTGGCAAGAACAGCTTCCTTGATTGCCGTTTTCTTGGCCACAATAGTAGAGATGGTTGATTGGGGTTTTGTGTACAGCCTGGCCAGCTCGGAGACATGCACTCCACTTTCATACTTAGCAATGATCTCTTTCTTCATATCCATAGTAATTCTCACCCTTTTTGCTGTAGGGTTGGCACTAGAAGCTTTCTTGGGGCCCATGGTGACTTATTTTGCAGGTGCAATCACTAAAAAGGCTGTGATAATATGAAATGTTCCGATTGTATGCTTGGAAGCGACTGCGGTGGCTGGCTGGCTTGTAAACACTGGCCAGAAGTGGACGCGTCTCAGACGGAAGGAATAGTGTTGGTCAAGATTTTTAGTGCTAATCGAGGCAAAATTTTTGCGATAAAATGTATCGCTAGTCAGATTTATCGTTAATCGATGCCATCGCTGGTCGAGGGTCCACTGTACATGAATAAAACATGTGTAACATTTAAATGTCTTTATTGCCAGGTCGTTTCACCTGTGCTTGAGGCTTCTATAGTGGAAAACAGAGGTGACAGTCAACTCTGTATGACTGAAGAAACATTACTACTGTTACCACTACAACTACTACAACTAGTACCACCACTACTTCTACTACAACTACTACTATTACCACTACTATTACTCCCTCTTCCCATTCTACCACTCCTGTTGCGCAGGTGAAACACCTCAGCAACAAAGATGACTAAATGTTACACACGTCTTATTCGCATCTACACAATTCTCGCCAACTCCTCGACTGGAACTTACGGAATGTTAAACAGAAGTTCCTCATCAGCGTCGCTCTCCACATACTGAAAATATTTAAAAATATGAGGGTAAAAGAATACAAATTCAAATTTTTATTTCTGGAAATGTCAAACATTTCTCTTATAATATTACAAGCAAAAGAATACAATGGAAACATAAACACATATGCAGTTTAATGTGATCCTTTATTGACAACGTTTTGCCCTCACAGTGGGCTTTTTCAAGTCACAAACAGATCTGTTTGAGACTTGAAAAAGCCCACTGTGTGGGTTAAATGTTGTCAATAAAGGATCACATTAAACTGCATATGTGTTTATGTTTCCATTGTGTCGGTATTTTACACCATTTATTTTCAAAAGAATACAAATTATTTTTTTTTTTTTTGAAAAGCAAAACATTTCCCTCAAAACATAAATATACCTGTAACGTTTTATTAAATAGTTAACAGTGATCAATTCATGACTACTGTTAACCTAACTTGAAGAGAAAATTTGACATCAAACACCAATGCTTTCAAAAACTTTGTCTAATAACTCATAAAAACTTTCAAAACTTTGTCTAATAACTCATAAAAACTTTCAAAACTTTGTCTAATAACTCATAAAAACTTTCAAAACTATTACATCTATTCGTATTAGATCTATTCGTATTAGATCTATTCACATTAGGCATAAAGTCTTTGTAAATTTTTACATTATGTAGATCTAAAGCACGAAATGTTGACATTAATTTGGATTTGTAAAAATGTTATTGAGAATATGTATATACAGTGGAACCTCAAATATCGAACTTTCTTCGGCCCAGAAGGGTGTTCGAGTGCCTTTACTGAATGAATTTATTCCCATCAGGAATAATGTAAATTAGATTAGTCCATTTCAGACCCTCAAAAATACACTTATAAAAGCACTTACAAAAATACACTTACATAATTGGTTGTGTTGGGAGCAGTTCGATTTTTGAGGTTCCACTGTACATTTTTTTTTTTTTTTTTTTTTTTTTTTAGTATCATCACACTGGCCTATTCCCACCAAGACAGGGTGGCCCGAAAAAGAAAAAACTTTCACCACTCACATGTATGAATCAATACAATCATGGTATTAATAGAACATATTTCTAATATATCACAGTCTTTAATAAAGCATATCTCTAATATCCTAAGTAATAGGTTGGTGGACAGCAATCGTATACTACCATCCTACCAAGTGACTTAAAAACAAAAGATGTAATTGTTTTACATGATGGTAGGACTGTTGGTGTCTCTTTTCTGTCTCAAAAAAATGCAAGATTTCATGTATGTCTTGCTACTTCTACTTACACTTAGGTCACACTACACATACATGTACAAGCATATATATATACACACCCCTCTGGATTTTCTTCTATTTTCTTATTAGTTCTTGTTCTTATTTCCTCTTATCTCCATGGGGAAGTGGAATGGAATTCTTCCTCAGTAAGCCATACGTGTCGTAAGAGGCGACTAAAATGTAGGGAGCAAGGGGCTAGTAACCCCTTCTCCTGTATACATTACTAAAGTCAAAAAGAGAAACTTTTGTTTTTCTTTTTTGGGCCACCCTGCCTTGGTGGGATACTGCCAGTTTGTCAAAAGAAGATCTCTAATATATCACAGTGTTTATTACAGCATATCTCTAATATATCACAGTCTTTAATAGAGCATATCTCTAATAATGAAGGACTGAGTTTCATTTATGAATGTTATAGCTGTGTCTGGTTAATACAAAGACTTTCAATGGAAATATCAAGAACCCTAATGGAAATAAATCACTCTTTCGGACTTTTCTGGGTTATCCTGGTGGGTTACAAATTTGAACAACAATAAAGACTCTTATTTCAAATACTCATTTGTACTTCATGTTGTAATTTGTTTACTGTATTTTTACCACTGAATATATCATTGCTTAGGTAATCTTAAGTTAATTTTAAGCCTGCCCATAATGCTCTGCATACAAGGGGCTTTTGGCATGTACATTCAACCACTGTAATTCTTTTGTACAACTATGTATCTATGTATCATGTCCAAATAATAATAAATAAATAATTTACACACATCACTATGTATGATAATTTGTGTAACAATATTTACATGTACCTAAGTAAACTTACAATACAACCTCTCCTCACTTAGCGACGCACTCGTTTACCGACGACTCAGATTTACGACGGGCGCTCTGACCAGTATGCATACCTAAATAATGTATATTAGAGCCGATTTCCTCTACTCTGTTTATTAAAGTATACAGTATACTACTGTATAAACTAAAAATATTATAAATGTTAAAAATATTATAAATGGGGCAAAGGTGACATTAAAACAATATCAAAGATGGTTGACACAAACTGACTACCATTATAATATTCTCCTCACTTAGCAATGAATTCATTTACCAACATGGTCTTAGAAACGGAACTCTGTCATTAAGTGAGGAGAGGCTGCATACCACTCACCGTGTCCCTAGAGAGTCGATCCTCCCACGCTTTAAATACAGTCTTTCCTGAACCCTCAACAGCTTCATTAAGACACTCAATGTTATTAGTATCGATGCGCGTGAAGAGGCTATACGCGACCCCTAATTCAGCAGGTGTATGATCGTGGCCATCACCACACGACCCGTGTCCGCTGTGATCATGTCCGTGTCCTCCTCCACAGCCAGACATGCCACTTCAATCTATAATATAACATGAAAATTAAGTATCTGTTAAGGGAATATAAAAAAATTAATGCAAGGACTCCAATGGAAATACAAGTTGCTTTGACTTTTTTGGGTTATCCTGGGTGGTTATCCCTCCCTACCCTGGGTTATCCTGGGTGGTTATCCCTCCCTACCCTGGGTTATCCTGGGTGGTTATCCCTCCCTACCCTGGGTTATCCTGGGTGGTTATCCCTCCCTACCCTGGGTTATCCTGGGTGGTTATCCCTCCCTACCCTGGGTTATCCTGGGTGGTTATCCCTCCCTACCCTGGGTTATCCTGGGTGGTTATCCCTCCCTACCCTGGGTTATCCTGGGTGGTTATCCCTCCCTACCCTGGGTTATCCTGGGTGGTTATCCATCCCTACCCTGGGTTATCCTGAGTGGTTATCCCTCCCTACCCTGGGTTATCCTGGGTGGTTATCCCTCCCTACCTTGGGTTATCCTGGGTGGTTATCCCTCCCTACCCTGGGTTATCCCGGGTGGTTATCCCTCCCTACCCTGGGTTATCCTGGGTGGTTATCCCTCCCTACCCTGGGTTATCCTGGGTGGTTATCCCTCCCTACCCTGGGTTATCCTGGGTGGTTATCCCTCCCTAACCTGGGTTATCCAGGGTGGTTATCCCTCCCTACCCTGGGTTATCCTGGGTGGTTATCCCTCCCTACCCTGGGTTATCCTGGGTGGTTATCCCTCCCTACCTTGGGTTATCCTGGGTGGTTATCCCTCCCTACCCTGGGTTATCCTGGGTGGTTATCCCTCCCTACCCTGGGTTATCCTGGGTGGTTATCCCTCCCTACCCTGGGTTATCCTGAGTGGTTATCCCTCCCTACCCTGGCTTATCCTGGGTGGTTATCCCTCCCTACCCTGGGTTATCCTGGGTGGTTATCCCTCCCTACCCTGGGTTATCCTGGGTGGTTATCCCTCCTTACCCTGGGTTATCCTGAGTGGTTATCCCTCCCTACCCTGGCTTATCCTGGGTGGTTATCCCTCCCTACCCTGGGTGGTTATCCCTCCCTACCCTGGGTTATCCTGGGTGGTTATCCATCCCTACCCTGGGTTATCCTGGGTGGTTATCCCTCCCTACCCTGGGTTATCCTGGGTGGTTATCCCTCCCTACCCCAGGTTACCTTGGGTGGTTATCCCTCCCTACCCCAGGTTACCTTGGGTGGTTATCCCTCCCTACCCCAGGTTACCTTGGGTGGTTATCCCTCCCTACCCTGGGTTATCCTGGGTGGTTATCCCTCCCTACCCTGGGTTATCCTGGGTGGTTATCCCTCCCTACCCTGGGTTATCCTGGGTGGTTATCCCTCCCTACCCTGGGTTATCCTGGGTGGTTATCCCTCCCTACCCTGGGTTACCCTGGGTGGTTATCCCTCCCTACCCTGGGTTATCCTGGGTGGTTATCCCTCCCTACCCTGGGTTATCCTGGGTGGTTATCCCTCCCTACCCTGGGTTATCCTGGGTGCTTATCCCTCCCTACCCTGGGTTATCCTGGGTGGTTAACCCTCCCTACCCTGGGTTATCCTGGGTGGTTATCCCTCCCTACCCTGGGTTATCCTGGGTGGTTATCCCTCCCTACCCTGGGTTATCCAGGGTGGTTATCCCTCCCTACCCTGGGTTATCATGGGTGGTTATCCCTCCCTACCCTGGGTTATCCAGGGTGGTTATCCCTCCCTACCCTGGGTTATCCTGGATGGTTATCCCTCCCTACCCTGGGGTATCCTGGGTGGTTATCCCTCCCTACCCTGGGTTATCCTGGGTGGTTATCCCTCCCTACCCTGGGTTATCCTGGATGGTTATCCCTCCCTACCCCAGGTTACCTTGGGTGGTTATCCCTCCCTACCCCAGGTTACCTTGGGTGGTTATCCCTCCCTACCCCAGGTTACCTTGGGTGGTTATCCCTCCCTACCCCAGGTTACCTTGGGTGGTTATCCCTCCCTACCCCAGGTTATCCTGGTAGATCAAGCAGACTGTTGCTTCTTAAATTTTCATTATGATAATTAACAAGGAGGTTAATAACCCAGGAAAACTTAATAAAGTCCCTGAGTCTCTTATTTTCAATGTCATCCTTTAATTTTCTCCCCCAGGATGCCACCCACACCAGTCACCTAACACCCAGGTACCTACTTACTGCTAGGTTAACCTCTCAGGACCTTATTCAATAATAAAATTAAAATTTACGAATATTTGAGTAAATTTGTCCAATAATTCTGCGGCCGCACAGGTGTTTTAGGCCTAATAACAATTATAAAATATAGGCCTATGGTCCAGGATGACCTAATGAAGGCACACAGGGTGACCTGCTTCCACTGAGGTACTCAGGTGACGCTGCTGAATGAACCTACTGAGGTGATTAGGTTTTAATTTTGACGTTGTTGTTGTTCTTCTTGAGAGGTTTTGAAGGCCATTAAAACTTCCACTTTATTGAACCCTGACTCACCTGTCCGGGGAAAAATGTATTTTGCTTGATCCTGGGCTGGAATTAGTGGTGAAATAATGTTTTTAATAAAGTTGGACATAGCATCAATATGTTTTCAATAAGATGAGATGGGTTATCCTTCTTTATTTAACCCAGAGAAAGCCAGACACTCAATTATATATCTTCTAAGTCAACAAAAACCGGCTTGAGTGAAGCATAGCAGGAGAGAAATGGTCTGAAATACCACTTGGACGGAAGAAAATAGAGACAAATGCAGTTTCACGTTACTTTTTGATTGATTTCGCCCATGTAAGGGACCCATGACTTGATAAGCCACATTGTACGGGTGAAATGTTGTCATTAAAGTGTCTCATTATACTGAAAGCATGTCTTTTTCCAGGCCTGGAAGGGGCTGAAGTATGACACCTTGACTATTGTCCAGAGGGCTGATAGTACAATACAGTGCATTACAACTTTATTTCAGCATAATACATTGTTTATACAGAAATGGATGATACTTAAGAGCATGTTAAAACATGTTAAAACATGTTAAAAACCTACGGTTATGCAGGGCATTTCTGGCAAGCTTGATGTGAGGGCCAGCGTTCCAGGGGTATATTCACTCCCTTTGTTCACTTCGGAATAGCTTCAATATTTAATTGCTAATGCATCTTAGGGCAATGATTATACCGATTATTTTTCTTTTGCGTACAGGCAAATTGGTTGATGTATCAAAAAAAAAAAAACCTTGGAATCGCTGGAATCTGATTAGATTAGATTTTAGATTTTGCCACCGAAGTGGCTAGTTTATTGTGCACCCCATATCCATCCTGTGGACGGTAGCGCGAGAGCATATGGATACACAAAAGGCCTAGGAACTAGGCCCCAAAGGGTTAACAGGAATACATATGGATTTATATCTACATATCTATAGTTCACTTATCTGTTACAAGCAAATTTAGGAAATTTGCTTAGTATATCTGGTATCTTATTTTCATTAATAAGATATCTTGACATGTCACATAGGTTATTATACTGTCTGTCTCTGTATTCCTCAATAAGTGGACAATTAAGCACATAGTGTTCAAGACAGTGACCATATGCCTGATCACATAATTTACATTTAGTTTGATCATCATCTGTGTGTCTCCCAAACTGCCAGAAGTACTTGTAACCAAGCCTAAGCCTGGCCACTACAACATCAGTCAGTACTTGTAACCAAGCCTAAGTCTGGCCACTACAACATCAGTCAGTACTTGTAACCAAGCCTAAGCATGGCCACTACAACATCAGTCAGTGCTTGTAACTAAGCCTAAGCCTGGCCACTACAACATCAGTCAGTACTTGTAACCAAGCCTAAGCCTGGCCACTACAACATCAGTCAGTGCTTGTAACTAAGCCTAAGCCTGGCCACTACAACATCAGTCAGTACTTGTAACCAAGCCTAAGCCTGGCCACTACAACATCAGTCAGTACTTGTAACCAAGCCTAAGCCTGGTCACTACAACATCAGTCAGTACTTGTAACCAAGCCTAAGCCTGGCCACTACAACATCAGTCAGTACTTGTAACCAAGCCTAAGCCTGGTCACTACAACATCAGTCAGTACTTGTAACCAAGCCTAAGCCTGGTCACTACAACATCAGTCAGTACTTGTAACCAAGCCTAAGCCTGGCCACTACAACATCAGTCAGTCTGTTCACATTGCAAGTTGCTCCATAAACATACTTATCTACGTTCATGTTATCATAGTGGGTTATAGATCTACTCAGGCTTCTAACTGCATTCCTATAACAATCATTTACATTATTTACTTCTCTCCTAATATTATTCCTAATGCTAGACACAGATATACCAAAGTTATATTCTACATTCTCCTTCTGGGTACTCTTCTTGGCTAACATATCAACTTTATCATGAAGGAGTAATCCAATGTGTGATGGGATCCATAGCAATTGTACATTAATTCCTTTGTCCCTAATTTTTGAGTATCTATACCTGGCTTCTCCAATGAGCATGTTGTTGGAGTCATTATATGAGTCAAGAGCCTTCCATGATGACATAGAATCAGTAATGATGATAGAGTCAAGCTCAGTGTCATAAGTTAGCTTTAGCGCCATTAGGATTGCAAACAATTCAGTTTGCAGTGTAGACGCCCAGTTGTTAATTATTATGCCTAACTCAACAAATTTATTATGGTTCTTAACTAGGGAGGTGGCAACAAGAGCAGATGCAGCCCTGCCAGAAGACTCCTGTTTAGATCCATCAGTGTATATGACTTGTGATAACTTATTACTACCAGCTAGGTGATAGCTGAGCAAGTTACAGAGGTAATGAACTCACAATTTACAAAGGTAATGAACTCACAATTTACAAAGGTAATGAACTCACAATTTACAAAGGTAATGAACTCCAGGTAAGTCTGGTCACAATCATGACAAGTTACAAAGGTATTTACAGATTACAGAGGTACGTAATGGGTCCAGGGACTGGGCCCCCAAAGTTTTGATAGCTGAACTAGGTACAAAGGTAATGAGCTCACAAGTTACAAAGGTAATGAATTCTGTAGAATGGTTACTTACGTTTATACTTTGGCTACAATCATGAACAAATTATAGAGTAATGAGCAATTCACACTTCCACACCCTGTCCCTGGACCAATTATGTACCTCTGTAATCTTTTGACTACCGCCCACAGGATGGGTTTCTAGATGGGTGGTGATCTTGTTCCGTTGTCTGAAACAATATAATATTGTTTCAGACAACGGAACAATGCTCTTCTCCAGACTGAGGGACTGACCACCTCAAAACTTTAAGGGTGATGGACTGATTACATCGTCTTCAAGTATCTTCTGCTTCTATCAACTTTTCTGTACTCGACTGAAGAAGCCTACTGTGTAGGCGAAACGTTTCGAAATAAAGATACCTAACTGTTGCATATGTGTCTTACCTAACAATCTGTCGGTATTTTATACCATTTTAATGTTCATCAAGAACAAGAACTGTATTTGTCAGTGTGGAGAAACTTGACCCTCCAGATCGTCAGGAGATCTTGGCCTGTACCTGCGCATTTTCGCTGCTTCAGGGCGCATTAGGAACATAAAAGACGCACAGTTATTCAACTTCCTTCCACTATGGTGGAGGTTCCTTTTCCGAGCAGTGGAAGGCCGGGCTCGATAATCCGGCTTAAGCTGTCAGTGGCCCTTATAAACCAACAACAACAACAACAGGTACTTGCAACGTGTTATTTATCTCCTTTATTCAAGCACCTCAAGGGAGGCTCCTTGATGCTGGCGAGGGGCTCTTGATCTAGGAAATTGGATCTGTGCTCCAGTTCCCTGGATTGAACCAGAATACCTTCCACCTTCCCCCACAGGCGCTGTATAATCCTACGGGTTTAGCGCTTCCCCCTTAATTGTAATAATAATTGATCCAGGAGATAATTTCTTCTTCTAAATCATGTGCTGCTATTTTTTTTATCAATATCTTGTGTAAAACACTATCAAAGACCCCAGTGGTAATAAAGTCACTTTGACTTTTTTGAGTTATCCAAAAAAGTCAGTGACTTATGTTGCTATGAATGATAATCTATGTATGATAATCTATGTTGCTATGTATGATAATTATGTCTGATAATCTGTGTATGACTCACAAAATCGTAATGGCACGATTGCAAACAAACCATAGCATGCGACGGTCTGGAGTTTTGAGACTCTCTGACCGCGGGTTCTAACCCCGCCCGTGGTATGGTTTAATCAATGTATGATTATGTATGATAATCTATATCTGATAATCTATGTACAATAATCTATATCTGATAATCTATGTACAATAATCTATATCTGATAATCTATGTCTGATAATCTATGTATGATAATGTGCTGCTGTGTATGATAATCTATGTAACTAATTATGCATACCTTAATAAAAACTTACATACTTACTTATCAAAGCTTTACTCAAGTTCATATACACAATATCGCTTATATATACTGTTATTTATATATACTGTTATACTGGAATTATACGCAGGAAGGAATACATATAAATGACCTCATAGAGGACAGGAGCCATAGTAGGGAAACAAGTGTAGTCAAAGATAAGATAAAACCAATATTGCAAACCAGAAATACCGCAGGAAATAGCAAACAAGAGGACTCCAATAGCAATAGTGAGGATAAATTACCAAAAACAACTGGTGGGAGCTCCATTGTTGGTGCTAAGGAGGATAGGAATAAGACAGGGAAACATGCACCAACAGGGAATACAGTCACAGAAACCCAAGGCAAACGGAAACCAAGCCTGTGCACATACTATGCACTTGGTATCTGCTGGCATGGGAAATCTGGAAAAACAGATGGGACATGCAACTATGACCACCCTAGAAAATGTCATGCCCATATGACAACAGGAAAATGCAAACTCCCTTCCTGTAAGCTTTTTCACCCTGAAATGTGTACCTCTTCAGTACAGGAAAGACTGTGCTATAACTTAAATTGCCAGGCATACCATCTAAAGGGGACAAAAAGATACAAAACATCCAGGCCATGGGAAAACCTGGGTAGCCACAGCCACTCAAGAGGGAGAGGTTTTTTAGTGCCAGGAAGGAAAAAAAACTGGCAGGAAATGGCAGAAATCGTACACCAAATCCAGTCATTCCTGGAGTGGAACCACAGTCGATGGCCTCCACTCCAAACCAACAGATACAGATACTAATGCCGGAAAAAAAATCCCCCCCCAGTACCAACAATACCACCAGTCCGATAACATTCTTCTTTGCAAATATACAGGGTCTAAAGCCAGCAATAAACAACAAAATACCTTTCATCCGTGGACTGCTTGCAGAGGCAAAGGCAATGTTCGCGGCTTTCACTGAGACCCACATAAAGGATCACTTGGACAACGAAATATGGATCCCAGGTTACAACCTATACAGATGTGACAGAGTGAACAGGCAAAAGGGGGGGGTTGGCCTGTACATTGCAGAGTCACTTGTTTGCACAGAACTGCTTAATGCCTCAAATGACGTAGTGGAAGTTTTAGCAGTAAAGGTCGAGAACCAAAACCTAGTCATTGTGGTAGTCTACAAGCCTCCGGATGCAACATCCCAGCAATTCCAGGAACAGCTGTTAAAAATTGACCACTGTCTGGAAAATCTTCCAGCTCCTGCACCCAACATCTTGCTCCTGGGGGATTTCAACTTAAGGCACCTAAAATGGAGGAATATAGCAAATAATATTGTTGCAGTAATAACACCAGGAGGCAGCTCTGATGAAAACTCACACTCACACGAGCTTTTAAATCTCTGCACAAAATTCAATTTAAACCAGCAAATAATAGAGCCTACTAGACTGGAGAATACACTAGACCTCATCTTCACTAACAATGATGATCTGATAAGAAATGTCACCATATCAAAAACAATATACTCAGATCACAACATAATTGAGGTTCAGACATGTATGCGTGGAGCCTCAGACCGACAAAATGAGACTAGTCACGAGGGAGCATTCACCAAATTCAACTTCAATAACAAAAACATAAAGTGGGACCAAGTAAACCAAGTCCTAACCGATATAAGCTGGGAAGATATACTAAGCAACACAGACCCAAACTTATGCCTAGAACAGATTAACTCGGTGGCACTCGATGTATGCACAAGGCTTATTCCTCTAAGAAAAAGGAGGAGTAGATGTAAAATAGAAAGAGACAGGCGCTCCCTTTACAGGCGACGGAAAAGAATAACAGAGCGGCTAAAAGAGGTCAATATATCAGAAATGCGCAGGGAGACACTGGTCAGAGAAATAGCAAGCATCGAACTTAAGCTAAAAGAATCCTTTAGGAGTCAGGAATCGCGGGAAGAACTAAAAGCCATAAATGAAATCGAAAGAAACCCAAAGTATTTCTTCTCCTATGCCAAATCAAAATCGAGAACAACGTCCAGTATTGGGCCCCTACTTAAACAAGATGGGTCCTACACAGATGACAGCAAGGAAATGAGTGAGCTACTCAAGTCCCAATATGACTCAGTTTTTAGCAAGCCGCTAACCAGACTGAGAGTCGAAGATCAAAATGAATTTTTTATGAGAGAGCCACAAAATTTGATTAACACAAGCCTATCCGATGTTATCCTGACGCCAAATGACTTCGAACAGGCGATAAATGACATGCCCATGCACTCTGCCCCAGGGCCAGACTCATGGAACTCTGTGTTCATCAAGAACTGCAAGAAGCCCCTATCACGAGCCTTTTCCATCCTATGGAGAGGGAGCATGGACACGGGGGTCGTCCCTCAGTTACTAAAAACAACAGACATAGCCCCACTCCACAAAGGGGGCAGTAAAGCAACAGCAAAGAACTACAGACCAATAGCACTAACATCCCATATCATAAAAATCTTTGAAAGGGTCCTAAGAAGCAAGATCACCACCCATCTAGAAACCCATCAGTTACACAACCCAGGGCAACATGGGTTTAGAACAGGTCGCTCCTGTCTGTCTCAACTACTGGATCACTACGACAAGGTCCTAAATGCACTAGAAGACAAAAAGAATGCAGATGTAATATATACAGACTTTGCAAAAGCCTTCGACAAGTGTGACCATGGCGTAATAGCGCACAAAATGCGCGCTAAAGGAATAACAGGAAAAGTTGGTCGATGGATCTATAATTTCCTCACTAACAGAACACAGAGAGTAGTCGTCAACAGAGTAAAGTCCGAGGCAGCTACGGTGAAAAGCTCTGTTCCACAAGGCACAGTACTAGCTCCCATCTTGTTCCTCATCCTCATATCCGACATAGACAAGGATGTCAGCCACAGCACCGTGTCTTCCTTTGCAGATGACACCCGAATCTGCATGACAGTGTCTTCCATTGCAGACACTGCAAGGCTCCAGGCGGACATCAACCAAATCTTTCAGTGGGCTGCAGAAAACAATATGAAGTTCAACGATGAGAAATTTCAATTACTCAGATATGGTAAACATGAGGAAATTAAATCTTCATCAGAGTACAAAACAAATTCTGGCCACAAAATAGAGCGAAACACCAACGTCAAAGACCTGGGAGTGATTATGTCGGAGGATCTCACCTTCAAGGACCATAACATTGTATCAATCGCATCTGCTAGAAAAATGACAGGATGGATAATGAGAACCTTCAAAACTAGGGAGGCCAAGCCCATGATGACACTCTTCAGGTCACTTGTTCTATCTAGGCTGGAATATTGCTGCACTCTAACAGCACCTTTCAAGGCAGGTGAAATTGCCGACCTAGAAAATGTACAGAGAACTTTCACGGCGCGCATAACGGAGATAAAACACCTCAATTACTGGGAGCGCTTGAGGTTTCTAAACCTGTATTCCCTGGAACGCAGGAGGGAGAGATACATGATTATATACACCTGGAAAATCCTAGAGGGACTAGTACCGAACTTGCACACGAAAATCACTCACTACGAAAGCAAAAGACTTGGCAGACGATGCACCATCCCCCCAATGAAAAGCAGGGGTGTCACTAGCACGTTAAGAGACCATACAATAAGTGTCAGGGGACCGAGACTGTTCAACTGCCTCCCAGCACACATAAGGGGGATTACCAACAGACCCCTGGCAGTCTTCAAGCTGGCACTGGACAAGCACCTAAAGGCAGTTCCTGATCAGCCGGGCTGTGGCTCGTACGTTGGTTTGCGTGCAGCCAGCAGCAACAGCCTGGTTGATCAGGCGCTGATCCACCAGGAGGCCTGGTCACAGACCGGGCCGCGGGGGCGTTGACCCCCGAAACTCTCTCCAGGTAAACTCCAGGTATATATACTGTTATTTATATATGTTATTTATATATACTGGTTCCCTCACTCTTTTGTGTTAATGTAATTTTGTAAATGGCCCAAGTTGGACCGAAACATCGTTGTAAGGTTTCTCTCTCACATATGCAGGTTATTTGCGTACGATATATTCTTGGTCTATCACCTCAAATATCTTAGTTAAAAGTCAAGAACACCCCTTTACTGAGATTCACTGATTAAATTACTTCTTTCAAGGTAGCTTCAGATTTCATCCAAAGTCATTAATTCTAACTTTTCAAAACTCAACGTTAGGCTGATATTTTATACCGTGTATAATTTTAAGCTGAAGTCCTAGTTCCTGCTTTCTAAATTGGTATCATATTAGCCATTTTTCCTCTTATATGGTACAGTCCTCATTTATAGTGATCTGTAGAAGAGATTACATTGCACCTCACGTTGTACAGCTCTTGGGCCACAGTTGAAACACTCTGAATCGAATCCTGAGCAAGAAAAGGCATGGGCAAGTCTCCCACTTATTGCAATAAATAAATGCCTAAGGGGTAATTTATTGTTGTGGGTAGCATCCTGGGGGAGAGGACCTAAGGACCTCATTAAAATTAGTTTACACTGCTTGGATTTTATTTGTGCTGCTTCAGCAACTAGTTTATTGTACACCCACAGCTTATCTGTGGGTGTCTGTATAGTCCTTGTGGCTTAGCGCTTCTTTTTGATTATAATAATAATTATCTGTGGGTGTACAGTTTATATTCTTGTAGATTAGTTATGAATTGTTCCAGCCACAGTACTGTGGGTTTTATTCTTGTTCATTAGTTGTGAATTGTTCCAGCCATGGTATTATGATTTATTTTTTTAATTGACTTTGTGTGCAGGTACCAAGAGGACGGGACCTGTGACTGTGTGTAGGTACCAAGAGGACAGAACCTGTGACTGTGTGTTGGTACCAAGAGGACAGAACCTGTGACTCTGACATACCTACCATAAGATAAGGAAGAACGAGAGTCAAGAACACGCTGCACCTACCAAAATGACCATGAAACTTGCTCGTGGGTTTTGCGATTTAAATATTTCTGCTATGGACACAGATCTCAAGAAAACTGTGTTGAAGGCATTAAGTATTGGCTACCAGACTATCGCAATCAACAGAGAAGTGACGGATAATTCGACGCCGGATAAAAAACGGAAGAAAGGTAAACGTCTTTTTTTAATTGTAGTAATATGTCTCCTGGAGTTTACCTGGAGAGAGTTCTTGGGGTCAATTCCCCCACAGCCCGGTCTGTGACCAGGCCTCCTGGTGGATCAGAGCCTGATCAACCAGGCTGTTACTGCTGGCTGCACGCAAACCAACGTACGAGCCACAGCCCGGCTGGTCAGGTACCGACTTTTGGTGCTTGTCCAGTGCCAGCTTGAAGACAGCCAGGGGTCTGTTAGTAATCCCCCTTATGTATGCTGGGAGGCAGTTGAACAGTCTTGGGCCCCTGACACTTGTTGTATGGTCTCTTTACGTGCTAGTGACACCCCTGCTTTTCATTGGGGGGATGTTGCATCATCTGCCAAGTCTTTTGCTTTCATAGTGAGTGATTTTCGTGTGCAAGTTCAGTACTAGTCCCTCTAGGATTCTCCAGGTGTATATAATCATGTATCTCTCCCGCCTGCGTTCCAGGGAATACAGGTTTAGGAACCTCAAGCGCTCCCAGTAATTGAGGTGTTTTATCTCCGTTATGTGTGCTGTGAAGGTTCTCTGTACATTTTCTAGGTCAGCAATTTCACCTGCCTTGAAAGGTGCTGTTAGTGTGCAGCAATATTCCAGCCTAGATAGAACAAGTGACCTGAAGAGTGTCATCATGGGCTTGGCATCCCTAGTTTTGAAGGTTCTCATTATCCATCCTGTCATTTTTCTAGCAGCTGCGATTGATACAATGTTATGGTCCTTGAAGGTGAGATCCTCCGACATGATAAGATAAGATAAGATAAGATTTTGTTCGGATTTTTAACCCCGGAGGGTTAGCCACCCAGGATAACCCAAGAAAGTCAGTGCGTCATCGAGGACTGCCTAACTTATTTCCATTGGGGTCCTTAATCTTGTCCCCCAGGATGCGACCCACACCAGTCGACTAACACCCAGGTACCTATTTGCTGCTAGGTGAACAGGACAATAGGTGTAAGGAAACGTGTCGGAATTTCCACCCGCCGGGAATCGAACCCGGGCCCTCCGTGTGTGAAGCGGGAGCTTTAGCCACCAGGCCACCGGGCCACCGTGGCCCAGGTCTTTGATGTTGGTGTTTCGCTCTATTTTGTGGCCAGAATTTGCTTTGTACTCTGATGAAGATTTAATTTCCTCGTGTTTACCATATCTGAGTAATTGAAATTTCTCATTGTTGAACTTCATATTGTTTTCTGCAGCCCACTGAAAGATTTAGTTGATGTCCGCCTGGAGCCTTGCAGTGTCTGCAATGGAAGACACTGTCATGCAGATTTGGGTGTCATCTGCAAAGGAAGACACGGTGCTGTGGCTGACATCCTTGTCTATGTCAGATATGAGGATGAGGAACAAGATGGGAGCGAGTACTGTGCCTTGTGGAACAGAGCTTTTCACCGTAGCTGCCTCGGACTTTTACTCTGTTGACTACTACTCTTTGTGTTCTGTTTGTGAGGAAATTATAGATCCATCGACCAACTTTTCCTGTTATTCCTTTAGCACGCATTTTGTGCGCTATTACGCCATGGTCACACTTGTCGAAGGCTTTTGCGAAGTCTGTATATCTTACATCTGCATTCTTTTTGTCTTCTAGTGCATCTAGGACCTTGTCATAGTGATCCAATAGTTGAGACAGACAGGAGCGACCTGTTCTAAACCCATGTTGCCCTGGGTTGTGTAACTGATGGGTTTCTAGATGGGTGGCGATCTTGCTTCTTAGGACCCTTTCAAAGATTTTTATGATATGGGATGTTAGTGCTATCGGTCTGTAGTTCTTTGCTATTGCTTTACTGCCCCCTTTGCGGAGTGGGGCTATGTCTCTTGTTTTTAGTAACTGTGGGATGACCCCCGTGTCCATGCTCCCTCTCCATAGGATGGAAAAGGCTCGTGATAGAGGCTTCTTGCAGTTCTTGATGAACACGGAGTTCTATGAGTCTGGCCCTGGGGCAGAGTGCATGGGCATGTCATTTATCGCCTGTTCGAAGTCATTTGGCGTCAGGATAACATCGGATAGGCTTGTGTTAACCAAATTCTGTGGCTCTCTCATAAAAAATTCATTTTGATCTTCGACTCTCAGTCTAGTTAGCGGCTTGCTAAAAACTGAGTCATATTGGGACTTGAGTAGCTCACTCATTTCCTTGCTGTCATCTGTGTAGGACCCATTTTGTTTAAGTAGGGGCCCAATACTGGATGTTGTTCTCGACTTTAATTTGGCATAGGAAAAGAAATACTTTGGGTTTCTTTCGATTTCATTTATGGCTTTTAGTTGTTCCTGCGGTTCCTGGCTCCTATAAGATTCCTTTAGCTTAAGTTCGATGCTTGCTATTTCTCTGACCAGTGACTCCCTACGCATTTCAGATATACAGTGGACCCCCGGTTAACGATATTTTTTCACTCCAGAAGTATGTTCAGGTGCCAGTACTGACCGAATTTGTTCCCATAAGGAATATTGTGAAGTAGATTAGTCCATTTCAGAGCCCCAAACATACACGTACAAACGCACTTACATAAATACACTTACATAATTGGTCGCATTCGGAGGTGATCGTTATGCGGGGGTCCACTGTATTGGCCTCTTTTAGCCGCTCTGTTATTCTTTTTTGTCACCTGTAAAGGGAGCGCTTGTCTCTTTCTATTTTACATCTACTCCTCCTTTTTCTTAGAGGAATAAGCCTTGTGCATACATCGAGTGCCACCGAGTTAATCTGTTCTAGGCATAAGTTGGGGTCTGTGTTGCTTAGTCTATCTTCCCAGCTTATATCGGTTAGGACTTGGTTTACTTGGTCCCACTTTATGTTTTTGTTATTGAAGTTGAATTTGGTGAATGCTCCCTCGTGACTAATCTCATTATGCCGGTCTGGGGCTCTGCCCATACATGTCTGAACCTCAATTATGTTGTGATCTGAGTATATTGTTTTTGATATGGTGACATTTCGTATCAGATCATCATTGTTAGTGAAGATGAGGTCTAGTGTATTCTCCAGTCTAGTAGGCTCTATTATTTGCTGGTTTAAATTGAATTTTATGCAGAGATTTAAAAGCTCGTGTGTGTGAGAGTTCTCGTCAGAGCTGCCTCCTGGTGTTATTACTGCAACAACATTATTTGCTATATTCCTCCATTTTAGGTACCTTAAGTTGAAATCCCCCAGGAGCAAGATGTTGGGGGCAGGAGCTGGAAGATTTTCCAGACAGTGGTCAATTTTTAACAGCTGTTCCTGGAATTGCTGGGACATTGCATCCGGAGGCTTGTAGACTACCACAATGACTAGGTTTTGGTTCTCGATCTTTACTGCTAAAATTTCCACTACATCATTTGAGGCATTAAGCAGTTCTGTGCACACAAGTGACTCTGCAGTGTACAGGCCAACCCACCTCCCCCCCCCCTTTGCCTGTTCACTCTGTCGCATCTGTATAGGTTGTAACCTTGGATCCATATTTCGTTGTCCAAGTGATCCTTTATGTGGGTCTCAGTGAAAGCTGCGAACATTGCATTTGCCTCTGCAAGCAGTCCACAGATGAAAGGTATTTTGTTGTTTGTTTCTGGCTTTAGACCCTGTATATTTGCAAAGAAGAATGTCATCGGCATTAGTATCTGTATCTGTTGGTTTGGAGTGGAGGCCATCGACTGTGGTTCCACTCCTGGAATGACTGGATTTGGTGTACGATTTCTGCCGTTTCCTGCCAGTTTTTTTTCCTTCCTGGCACTAAAAAACCTCTCCCTCTTGAGTGGCTGTGGCTACCCAGGTATTCTCATGGCCTGGATGTTTTGTATCTTTTTGTCCCCTTTGGATGGTGTGCCTGGCAATTTAAGTTATAGCACAGTCTTTCCTGTACTGAAGAGGGACACAATTCAGGGTGAAAAAGCTTACAGGAAGGGAGTTTGCATTTTCCTGTTGTCATATGGGCACGGCATTTTCTAGGGTGGTCATAGTTGCACGTCCCATCTGTTTTTCCAGATTTCCCATGCCTGCAGATACCAAGTGCATAGTATGTGCACAGGCTTGGTTTCCGTTTGCCTTGGGTTTCTGTGACTGTATTCCCTGTTGGTGCATGTTTACCTGTCTTATTCCTATCCTCACTAGCACCAACAATGGAGCTCCCACCAGTTGTTTTTGGTAATATATCCTCACCATTGCTAGTGGAGTCCTCTTGTTTGCTATTTCCTGTGGTATTACTAGTTTGCAATATTGGTTTTATTGTATAATATATACTGTATTTCATTTCATATTGTTATATCATTATTATTATAATCATGGGTGAGCACTAAACCCATAGGGATTATACAGCGCTTGTAGGGAGGGGGTATGGAAGGTATTCAGGTTTAATTCAGGGAACTGGAGCACAGATTCAATCCCCTAGATGAAGAGCCCTTCACCAGAGTCAAGAAATCTCCCTTGAGGGGATTCCATTTTGTAGAAATACAGTGGTACCCGGATTTTTGTACATAACTCACGAAATCGTAATGACACGATTGCAAACAAACCATACCCCGGCCGGGATTGTACCTGCGGTCAGAGAGTCTCAAAACTCCAGACTGTGGCTAACGCGACGGTCTGGAGTTTTGAGACTCTCTGACTGCGGGTTCAATCCCGGCCGGGGTATGGTTTTGTACATAATTCACTTCAGAAGGCTGTTCGAGTGCTGTTACTGAACGAATTCGTTCCCATAAGGAATAATGTAAATTAGATTAGTCTCTTTCAGACCCCCAAAAATACACTAACTGAAGCACTTACAATAACACACTTGCATAATTATTTGAGTTGGGAGCTGTACGAAACTAGGGGTACCACTGCATAGTTTATTTGTTTGAGTTACGATGAGTGTCAGATAGTTTGCTGCTGTAGATCTCCATGCACACATAAAATAAGTGAGGTACAATGTGCTGTTTGTGGCATTTTGTTGAGATGTTTTGTCCACTTGGGTTTAACCAATTGCATCCTTGGTGGGCCAAACATTTTCTCAAGTGAATAAAATATGTCTCATGTTGTGTCTTATTAACACATTTAAGTGATGCAAGGATAGATTAGAGAGTAATTCATATTCAACTTATGATATTTTCAAGTTACGATGGGTTCGTCAGAACATAACCCCATCGTAAGTCAACGAGCACCTACATAACAATTCATTTTAGAAAGAATTCCTAATTCCAGGAAACTTTCCGATGGTTCCTCCGCCACCCAAGTTCAAGCTATCAGAGGAGGATCTGCGTGAGCACAGCATCACCAGGGAGCCGGTCATACTGACTCGCATCACCGTCACATACTCGGACCCGGGATCCGCATTTCTTTCCAAGTTTCGTGAAGTCATTAAGCAGTATGATATTATAGCCTTCACTCCCACCACTGAAGGAGCCCTCAAACAAGTGAGATTACATTCAAATATACTGTATTTATTTTTTATTTGTTTTTGACATACTATACATTCTTAGCTTTAAAAAATATATCTTCTTATTTTTAGTGCTGTTTATTTTAATTTCATGTGTCCGTTTTGTCACAAGACATTGCAATGCATTTTGAATTATTTTAATTATTAATTTTTTATATGAAAGTTTGGCAACTAATTCATTATATAATATTTTGGTAACTGTTAAACTTTATAATTACAGTACAATATTTGTATCTTTTTGATGATTATATATACCTAGTATACTGTATCTTTTTGATAATTTTTGATAATTATTAAGGGGCTAGTAACCCCTTCTCCTGTATACATTACTAAAGTTTAAAAGAGAAACTTTTGTTTTTTCTTTTTGGACCACCCTGCCTCAGTGGGATACGGCCAGTTTGTTGAAAGAAGAAAAGTCTCTTTTTTTTTTTTTTTTTTCAACAAGTTGGCCGTCTCCCACCGAGGCAGGGTGACCCAAAAAAGAAAGAAAATCCCCAAAAAAGAAAATACTTTCATCATCATTCAACACTTTCACCACACTCACACATTATCACTGTTTTTGCAGAGGTGCTCAGAATACAACAGTTTAGAAGCATATACGTATAAAGATACATAACATATCCCTCCAAACTGCCAATATCCCAAACCCCTCCTTTAAAGTGCAGGCATTGTACTTCCCATTTCCAGGGCTCAAGTCCGACTATATGAAAATAACCGGTTTCCCTGAATCCCTTCACTAAATATTACCCTGCTCTTCCCTGAATCCCTTCACTAAATATTACCCTGCTCACACTCTAACAGATCGTCAGGTCCCAACTATCATTCGTCTCCATTCACTCCTATCTAACACGCTCATGCACGCTTGCTGGAAGTCCAAGCCCCTCGCCCAAAAAACCTCCTTTACCCCCTCTTTCCAACCCTTTCGAGGACGACCCCTACCCCTCCTTCCATCCCCTATAGATTTATATGCTTTCCATGTCATTCTACTTTGATCCATTCTCTCTAAATGACCAAACCACCTCAACAACCCCTCTTCTGCCCTCTGACTAATACTTTTATTAACTCCACACCTTCTCCTAATTTCCACACTCCGAATTTTCTGCATAATATTTACACCACACATTGCCCTTAGACAGAACATCTCCACTGCCTCCAACCGTCTCCTCGCTGCTGCATTTACCACCCAAGCTTCACATCCATATAAGAGTGTTGGTACTACTATACTTTCATACATTCCCTTCTTTGCCTCCACAGATAACGTTTTTTGACTCCACATATACCTCAACGCACCACTCACCTTTTTTCCCTCATCAATTCTATGATTAACCTCATCCTTCATAAATCCATCCGCCGACACGTCAACTCCCAAGTATCTGAAAACATTCACTTCTTCCATACTCCTCCTCCCCAATTTGATAGGTTGGTAGACAGCAACCACCCAGGGAGGTACTACCGTCCTGCCAAGTGAGTGTAAAACGAAAGCCTGTAATTGTTTTACATGATGGTAGGATTGCTGGTGTCTTTTGTCTGTCTCATAAATATGCAAGATTACAGGCATGTCTTGCTACTTCTACTTACATTTAGGTCACACTACACATACATGCACACGTTTATTTATACACACTCGTCTGAGTTTTCTTTGATTTTATCTTAATAGTTCTTGGTCTTATTACTTTTCCTTTTATATCCATGGGGAAGTGGAATAAGAATCTTTCCTCCATAAGTCATGCGTGTTGTAAAAGTCAACTAAAATGCCGGGAACAATGGGCTAGTAACCCCTTTTCCTGTAAAGATTACTAAAAAGAATAATAAGAAGAAAAGTATAGTATAATATTACCAGTAGACTCCTGGCTGTCTTCAAGAAGGCACTGGACAGGCACCTGAAGTCAGTACCTGACCAACCGGGCTGTGGTTCGTACATCAGGTTGCATGGAGCCAACAGTAACAGCCTGGTTGATCAGGCCCTGATCCCCCATGAGGCCTGGTCACAGACCTGCCTGCAGGGGCATTGACCCCCGAAACCCTCTCCAGGTATATCCCAGGTATAATAATCTTTATTTCTACGTGTACAAGGTATACAAGCGTAGCTGACATAAGTGACATACTACTATATTGAAAGCCCATTGTTATACCTGGAGTTTACCTGGAGAGAGTTCCGGGGGTCAACGCCCCCGCGGCCCGGTCTGTGACCAGGCCTCCTGGTGGATCAGAGCCTGATCAACCAGGCTGTTGCTGCTGGCTGCACGCAAACCAACGTACGAGCCACAGCCCGGCTGATCAGGAACTGACTTTAGGTGCTTGTCCAGTGCCAACTTGAAGACTGCCAGGGGTCTGTTGGTAATCCCCCTTATGTGTGCTGGGAGGCAGTTGAACAGTCTCGGGCCCCTGACACTTATTGTATGGTCTCTTAACGTGCTAGTGACACCCCTGCTTTTCATTGGGGGGATGGTGCATCGTCTGCCAAGTCTTTTGCTTTCGTAGTGAGTGATTTTCGTGTGCAAGTTCGGTACTAGTCCCTCTAGGATTTTCCAGGTGTATATAATCATGTATCTCTCCCTCCTGCGTTCCAGGGAATACAGGTTTAGGAACCTCAAGCGCTCCCAGTAATTGAGGTGTTTTATCTCCGTTATGCGCGCCGTGAAAGTTCTCTGTACATTTTCTAGGTCGGCAATTTCACCTGCCTTGAAAGGTGCTGTTAGTGTGCAGCAATATTCCAGCCTATATAGAACAAGTGACCTGAAGAGTGTCATCATGGGCTTGGCCTCCCTAGTTTTGAAGGTTCTCATTATCCATCCTGTCATTTTTCTAGCAGATGCGAATGATACAATGTTATGGTCCTTGAAGGTGAGATCCTCCGACATGATCACTCCCAGGTCTTTGATGTTGGTGTTTCGCTCTATTTTGTGGCCAGAATTTGTTTTGTACTCTGATGAAGATTTAATTTCCTCATGTTTACCATATCTGAGTAATTGGAATTTCTCATCGTTGAACTTCATATTGTTTTCTGCAGCCCACTGAAAGATTTGGTTGATGTCCGCCTGGAGCTTTGCAGTGTCTGCAATGGAAGACACTGTCATGCAGATTCGGGTGTCATCTGCAAAGGAAGACACAGTGCTGTGGCTGACATCCTTGTCTATGTCGGATATGAGGATGAGGAACAAGATGGGAGAGAGTACTGTGCCTTGTGGAACAGAGCTTTTCACCGTAGCTGCCTCGGACTTTACTCTGTTGACGACTACTCTCTGTGTTCTGTTAGTGAGGAAATTATAGATCCATCGACCGACTTTTCCTGTTATTCCTTTAGCACGCATTTTGTGCGCTATTACGCCATGGTCACACTTGTCGAAGGCTTTTGCAAAGTCTGTATATATTACATCTGCATTCTTTTTGTCTTCTAGTGCATTTAGGACCTTGTCGTAGTGATCGAATAGTTGAGACAGACAGGAGCGACCTGTTCTAAACCCATGTTGCCCTGGGTTGTGTAACTGATGGGTTTCTAGATGGGTGGTGATCTTGCTTCTTAGGACCCTTTCAAAGATTTTTATGATATGGGATGTTAGTGCTATTGGTCTGTAGTTCTTTGCTGTTGCTTTACTGCCCCCTTTGTGGAGTGGGGCTATGTCTGTTGTTTTTAGTAACTGTGGGACGACCCCCGTGTCCATGCTCCCTCTCCATAGGATGGAAAAGGCTCGTGATAGGGGCTTCTTGCAGTTCTTGATGAACACAGAGTTCCATGAATCTGGCCCTGGGGCAGAGTGCATGGGCATGTCATTTATCGCCTGTTCGAAGTCATTTGGCGTCAGGATAACATCGGATAGGCTTGTGTTAATCAAATTTTGTGGCTCTCTCATAAAAAATTCATTTTGATCTTCGACTCTCAGTCTGGTTATGCAGAGCATTTTGGGCAAAGTAGGTAAATTTTGTCTCCAGGGTGTGACCCACACCAGTCGACTAACTCCTAGGTACATATTTTAATCGTAGGTGAACTAGGACAGAAGGTGTCTTAAGGAAACACGTCCTAATTTTTCTACCTGTACCGGGGATCCAACCATGGACCTCAGTGTGGGAGTTGAGTGCGCTACCAATCGAGTTACAGGACACTATGCTGTATTTTAAAGCAAACTGTCTTTTTACATAATTACATGCAATATGCTGTATCTTGTACTGTATCTTCTAACATAATTACCTGCAGTGTGCTGTATCTTTCGATAATAATACTCTCATTTTTCAGACTGTTTCCCAAACACTTGTTGATGTTGACATTATTTCTCTGAATATTGATGAAGGTGGCACTCGCTTCGCCCGCAAGTTACTGTGCTTGGCCGTTGAACGTGATATATATTTTGAAGTAAGTTACATTTTCAGGTTTTCATTTTGGCAGTAAATCCACAAGGGTCATCCAGCAGTGCAGATAAGGGTGTGCTAAAGATGTAATATGCCTGATCAGAGACCAGCAAGGGTGAAGAGTATGCCAAAGGGAGAGTTAGTAAGGGCAGTGAGGGGTGCTAAAGGGAAATATATCATTTGGCATTATTTTATTATTATTATTGTTATTATTCTTTGTGGGGAAACACCTGGGGATTTGGGGTTAACTAGGTTTAATCTAAGGATGGGAAGGATAGCTTTATTTCTTGGATAAAAATCCCTGTACTGGTACCAGTGCACCTCTCATGAAAATATTTTAAGTAATGTGTGTACTGTACATGCATTTTTTAGGCCTAGCTCTGCTACTGCTGTGAAGTTAAAAGCACTGTGAAGCGAAACATAACCTTTTACAGCAGTAACATAACCTTTTACAGCAGTAACATAACCTTTTACAGCAGTAACATAACCTTTTACAGCAGTAACATAACCTTTTACAGCAGTAACATAACCTTTTACAGCAGTAACATAACCTTTTACAGCAGTAACATAACCTTTTACAGCAGTAACATAACCTTTTACAGCAGTAACATAACCTTTTACAGCAGTAACATAACCTTTTACAGCAGTAACATAACCTTTTACAGCAGTAACATAACCTTTTACAGCAGTAACATAACCTATTACAGCAGTAACATAACCTTTTACAGCAGTAACATAACCTTTTACAGCAGTAACATAACCTTTTACAGCAGTAACATAACCTTTTACAGCAGTAACATAACCTTTTACAGCAGTAACATAACCTTTTACAGCAGTAACATAACCTTTTACAGCAGTAACATAACCTTTTACAGCAGTAACATAACCTTTTACAGCAGTAACATAACCTTTTACAGCAGTAACATAACCTTTCACTTCACAGCAGTAACTCGGAACCTAACCTGCTGCATGAGTGGGGCCTTCCTGTACTGTAGTCTGATTTTACAGAACATGAGACCAAAATGCCTTGGATTCTTTTGTAAATTCTCGGTATTGATGCCTTTCAAGGGTGTGAAGCTTTGATGCTGGTGAGTAGCTCTTGATCCAAGGAACTGACACTGTCCCCCATTATTTGTATGAAACCTTATTTCTCCCCTAACCCTGCTCCTTATTACCAGGTGCTATATGACCCCAGTGGGTTTGTCACCTCCCTGTAAATATAAGAATAAACCTTTAGTATAATGAACTAATAAGAAAGATTGTCCTGGTGACTGTTTAATCATAATGTTAAAAAAAATAGCAAAAAATGCCCTAAAGTACAGTGGACCCTCGACTAACGCTATTAATCCGCTCCTGAGAGCTCATCGTTAGTCAAGTTAATTTTCCCCATAAGAAATAATGGAAATCAAATTAATCCGTGCAGGACACCCCAAAGTATGAAAAAAAATTGTTTTTACCACATGAAATATTAATTTTAATACACACAAACTGAAGAAGACATGCACAGTTACATGATACTTACCTTTATTGAAGATCTGGTGATGATTGATGGGATGGGAGGGGAGAGTGTTGATGGTCTTAGTGTTTAGAAGGGGAATCCCTTTCCATTAAGACTTGTGATAATATGAAATGTTCCGATTGTATGTTTGGATGGGACCGTGGTGGCTGGCTGGCTTGTAAACACTGGCACCCACGGGACAAGTGAGGCACTCTCAGGCCAAAGTGGACGCGTCTCGAACGGAACGAATAGCGTTGGTCAGTTTTTTTAGCGCTAGTCGAGGCAAATTTTTTGCGTTAAAATGTATCGCTAGTCAGATTTAACGTTAGACGATGCCAACGTTGGTCGAGAGTCCACTGTACTCTGTACCTTATTTACAGATATATTGCAATTAACATTGAAAATAAAGGGATTAAGTGTTTGAAAATAAAGTGATTAAATAAAGAAGTTAAGTGTATTATTTATCCAGTAGATTTTGTCAATTATTTCACATGCCCAAGAAATTTAGTTTGTAAATGTTTCTATGTATTGACAGCTGAGTTATGGGCCATGCATCAGGAGCTCTTGCAGTCGGCAACAGACCATCACTCTATCCCACATCCTGCATCAGTGTTCAAGATCGGCCAACATCATCGTGACGAGTCGAGCCAGGACTCCCAGAGATCTCAGGCACCCGTATGACGTCATGAATCTCGGAAGATTCTTTGGACTGACTGAAGCTGCTGCTAGAGGGGCCATTGCCTCCCAAGCTCATAATGTAGTGTATTGTGCTGCTGCTCGTCGCAAGGGGGCAGCAAAATGTGTTGCTCAGGTTACTTTATTGGAGACATCAAACTCAAGGGTCAAATACGAAGGATTAGACAATGCCAGAAAATATTTGAAAACAGATGTTGAAGTAATAGATTCAACAGATTAATATTTTTGTGCTCCAACATTATACGTATTCTTTTCACTGCAAATGCCTTGAAGCCAGTGAGATGCTCTTTGCCTAAGGAAGTGGACTTGTCCTTCCCTTTCTGGCATCAAACCTGATTGCCTCCCATTTCCCAGGAGTATGTAGCCCCTATGGGTTTATCATTTCCACCAGGAATAGTATTTAGTGGGGGCAGAAATAAAAATCATAGGGGACATACTACAGCACCTTGGGAATGAGAAACAATTGGGTTTGACAATATTATTATTATAATTAAAGCTAAACGCTTGACCCACAAGGGTCATACAGTACTGTCGGTTTTAATAGAAGGGAAGGTAAAGTTCAATTCCTTGGATCGAGAGCCCTTCACCATTATGAAGGAACCTTCTTTGAGGGAAAGGCACACTTAGAAGGAAGTTTTGCCTTGAACCCGTAAACGGTCCAAGCAGATCTACGTTTACATGTGTTACGCTACAAAAGTAGATCTAAGTTTTTTTTTTTACATTTTCAAATACTGTATAACAAAAAAAAAGTAGATCAAAGTTTTTTACACATTTTCAAATGTAGATAAACTTTGTTTTTCTACATTTGAAAATGTGTAAAAAAACTTTGATCTACTTTTTTTACATACTTTCAAATGTTGAAAAAACGTACATATACGTTTGGACCGTTTACGGGTTAAACGGCACAAGTGAGATTGTATAAATCTCAATATTATTGATGGTAAACAATTGTTGAATTGATGAGTTAGATGTGAAACACTTTAGATTATTATAATAATAATCAAAAAGAAGTGC
Organism: Cherax quadricarinatus; assembly: GCF_038502225.1. Lineage (NCBI taxonomy): Eukaryota > Metazoa > Arthropoda > Malacostraca > Decapoda > Parastacidae > Cherax > Cherax quadricarinatus. Next base: position 1,575,770 of record NC_091383.1, read on the forward strand.
TGGAAACACTTTAGAATCTGTCAAAATGTTCTGCTTGCACCATAGGCTGTTTCAATTGATTACAGGTGAAAACCCTGGAAACAGTAAAGGTAATTACGAAGTGGTCAGTCCCTCGGCCTACAGCAGAAGCATGTGAGCTAATATATTAGGTCTGACCCTTCTAGGAAAGTTCCTTGACACTGGTGAAGGGCTCTTGATCTAGAGAATTGGATCTGTGCTCCAGTTCCCTGAATTGGGTCTGAATACCTTCCATCCCCCCACAGGCCCTGTATAATCCTATGGGTTTAGCACTTCCCCATGATTATAATAATAATGTCTGACCACATGCCTCTGCTTTAGGCTGAAGGACTGATAACCTCATAATTCTTTCTACTGTTTTCACCTGTATTTGACTGAAGAAATACCTATTGGCAATTACAATATCAAAACTAAGCACTAATCCCACAAGGGTCATACAGTGCTGTGACAATAAATGTTGCTCGTTTTAGTCCTCGGATCAACGTCTTCAATCTTAAACCCAAATGGATTATGTTACTATGCAAATACAAATATATAATGTTTACTAGACTTATGAAATACCTGTAAATTGGGGGGAGGGGGGAGAGACCACTGACAGGTTCCTTGAATTATCAAAAATTGCTAAACCCACCAAGGTCTCTGTGCTGCTGTTTGAGAAACTAGACTGGTGCTCCCCTTCTTATAATCATGTGAAGCACTAAACAAATAGGTCCCATTCCTTGGACAACTTGAATACTTCCCATTTTCCCAGGAACTGTATGACAGGTTTGGTCCCCTTCCCTTCCATGTCAAGGAGGAGAGAAGTATTAAACCTGTATAGATCATACATCACCTGAGGTCACCTCAAGGGAGGTTCCTTGATGCTCCTATGGCAGGACATGTATAAGTCACCTTAGTGGGTGACAGCCAGTACTAAACCCATAAAGGTCATACAGCAATGATTATTATAATTACACGTAAATGCTAAGCCCACAGGGATCATAACGTACTAAAGTATCTACCTAGACTAGGATAGCTCGAATCACTTAGACCAAGGAACCTCCATTATTATAAAAGAAGCACTAAACCTACAACGAAGAACCTCCTTTGAATAAATAAAGAATGCATTTATCCTATTACATTATCAGACTAAAAAGTGAATTCAAAATATTTAATAGACAAATCACAGCTAAATGGTATGCACTCTGGAGGGGCGAGATGTTGGTCTTAGAACTGTGGTATCAGACTATGGAGCAAATAATACGAAAGTGTTTTGGGTCACCCTGCCCAGGTGGGAAATGGCAAACGTGTCTATCCATTTCCTAAAAGGTTCATAATTATTTCATCTGGATACATATATACACATTGAGGCTTTTTTTTTTTTTATTTATTTAAGGTTACATTTCACTCTGCATCTTCTTTGCTCTTCAGAGCTTCTGCCTTCCTTATGGCAACCCTTTCTTGCCTGCGCTTACGGGCCTCCTTGGCCTTAGATCTGCGAGCCTCTGCCTGGTCACTCAGCATCTTAGCACGGGCATTGTCAGCCTTCTTCTTGTGGATGTATTCCATCAGCACGCGCTTGTTCTTGAAAACATTACCCTTCACCTGAAATATAATTCATTTTATCAAAATATATTCAAACAAAATGCCTAATAGAATTACTATTATTATTTTTATTTTTTATCACACTGGCCGATTCCCACCAAGGCAGGGTGGCCCACCAAGGCAGGGTGGCCCACCAAGACAAGGTGGACCACCAAGGCAGGGTGGCCCGAAAAAGAAAAACTTTCACCATCATTCACTCCATCACTGTCTTGCCAGAAGGGTGCTTTACACTACAGTTTTTAAACTGCAACATTAACACCTGTCCTTCAGAGTGCAGGCACTGTACTAATAGAATTACACATCTGCAAATCATTTACATTAACTAAAAGTCTCAGTCACAGTAATTACAAATATTGGGTATTTGGAATTAACATGCTCTGATTTTACCACTTCCAACATCAACAATATAAATTATTATATCAAGAGTATGTAATAAGTTGATAAAAGACATGCAGCACCTGGGTAAATTAACCTCAGAGACCCGAGACCCTACACCCACATGTCTCTGAACTTACCCAGGTGTTTCACATGTCTTATCAATATCTGCCTATATACTTTAGATGTCTTGGTCCATCTGGAGGGTCTAATACAGAATTGGACATTTCAAATGAAAATGCTCAGCAAAGAATAATATTCATGAAAAGCGTTTAATCCTTTTCAGCCACACAGAACTCAAGGAACGGAAAATAATCATGTCTGATCCAAGGAATGGGGTGGGTGGTTATGATTCTTTAACCCTTTCAGGGTTACTGACGTACTAGTATGGCTTGCGCACCAGAGTTATTGACGTACTAGAACGCCTAAATTCTAGCGCCTTCAAATCTAGTGAGACAAAGCTGGTAGGCGTACATATGAAAGAATCAGTATGTGGTCAGTGTGCGCAGTATAAAAAAAAAATCCTGCAGCACACAGTGAGTAATAAGAACGTAAGAACATAAGAAGGAAAACTGCAACAGGCCTACTGACCCATGCGGAGCAGGTCCATGTCACCCCCGGATTAGACCAATGACCCACCCAGTCTGGTCATCTCCACTCAAGGATGGAGCACTGCTCCAGACCCAGCAGCACAATCTAGTCAGGTCCAACTCACACCCACCCATGTATTTATCTAACCTATTTTTAAAACTACACAACGTTTTAGCCTCAATAACTGTACTCGGGAGTTTGTTCCACTCATCCACAACTCTATTACCAAACCAGTGCTTTCCTATATCCTTCCTGAATCTGAAATTTTCCAACTTGAAACCATTGCTGCGAGTCCTGTCTTGGCTGGAAATTTTCAGCACGCTATTTACATCCCCTTTATTTATTCCTGTTTTCCATTTATACACCTCGATCATATCCCCCCTAATTCTACGCCTTTCGAGAGAGTGCAGATTCAGGGCCTCAGTCTATCCTCACAGGGAAGATTTCTGATACATGTGATCATCTTTGTCATCCTCCTTTGTATGTTTTCCAGAGCATTTATATCCATTCTGTAATAGTGACCAGAACTGAGCAGCATAGTCTAAATGAGGTCTAACCAAGGATATACTGTATAGAGTTGAAGAACAACCTGAGGACTTCTATTATTTATACTTCTAGATATGAAGCCAAGAATTTTGTTTGCTTTATTGTGAACACTAATGCACTGTTGTCTTGGTTTTAGATTACTGCTAACCAGAACTCCTAAATCCTTTTCACAATCAGTGGTATTAAGATCTACATTATTTAGTTTATATGTGTCATGGTTATTTAACTGTCCAACATTTAGAACTTTGCATTTGTCAATATTAAACTGCATCAGCCACTTCTCCGATCATTGCATCAGTCTATTCAAATCTTCCTGGAGTGCTTTAGTGTCCTCATTAGAATGAATTGGACGGCCTATTTTGGTGTCCTCAGCAAATTTGCTCATGTCGCTATTTATTCCCTCATCTATGTCGTTTATGTAAATTGTGAACAACAACGGGCCCAACACTGACCCCTGAGGAACACCGCTTCTGATTTCTCCCCATTTATGCAAACTCTCTGCTGTCTATTTGTCAGCCATGCCTCTACCCAGGAAAAAATTTCTCCTATTCCGTGTGCCTTAAGTTTCCTCAATAGCCTCTGGTGTGGAACTCTATCGAAAGCCTTACTGAAGTCCATATACACTATCATATTCATTACCATGATCTACCTCCTCAAACACTTTAGTGAAAAAAGTTAGTAAATTCGTAAAACAGGAACGCCCCTTTGTAAAACTGTGTTGAGATTCATTAATCAATCTGTGCCTGTGAAGATGGCTACGAATTGCTTCGGCAATTATTGATTCCATAAATTTTCCCACTATGGAGGTAAGGCTTATTGGTCTATAGTTTGAAGCCAAGGACCTGTCATCTGCCTTGTAAATAGGTATTACATTTGCCATTTTCCACTTAATCAGGCACTATGCCAGTTTGTAGTGATATGTTAAAAAGATTAGCCAAAGGTATGCTAAGTTCCTCTTTACATTCCTTTAACACCCTTGCAAACAGTTCATCAGGGCCTGGGGATTTGTTAGGTTTTAGTTTCTCTATTTGTCTGAGGACCATGTCACTAGTTACCACAATCGTACATAGTTTATCATCATCCTGTTCTACATAATCTATTATTTCAGGAATTTTTTTTATTATTATCACACTGGCCGATTCCCACCAAGGCAGGGTGGCCCGAAAAAGAAAAACATTCACCATCATTCACTCCATCACTGTCTTGCCAGAAGGGTGCTTTACACTACAGTTTTTAAACTGCAACATTAACACCCCTCCTTCAGAGTGCAGGCACTGTACTTCCCATCTCCAGGACTCAAGTCCGGCCTGCCGGTTTCCCTGAACCCCTTCATAAATGTTACTTTGCTCACACTCCAACAGCACGTCAAGTATTAAAAACCATTTGTCTCCATTCACTCCTATCAAACACGCTCACGCATGCCTGCTGGAAGTCCAAGCCCCTTGCACACAAAACCTCCTTTACCCCCCCCTCCCTCCAACCTTTCCTAGGCCGACCCCTACCCCGCCTTCCTTCCACTACAGACTGATACACTCTTGAAGCTATTCTGTTTCGCTCCATTCTCTCCACATGTCCGAACCACCTCAACAACCCTTCCTCAGCCCTCTGGACAACAGTTTTGGTAATCACGCACCTCCTCCTAACTTCCAAACTACGAATTCTCTGCATTATATTCACACCACACATTGCTCTCAGACATGACATCTCCACTGCCTCCAGCCTTCCCCTCGCTGCAACATTCATCACCCATGCTTCACACCCATATAAGAGCGTTAGTAAAACTATACTCTCATACATTCCCCTCTTTGCCTCCAAGGACAAAGTTCTTTGTCTCCACAGACTCCTAAGTGCACCACTCACCCTTTTCCCCTCATCAATTCTATGATTCACCTCATCTTTCATAGACCCATCCGCTGACACGTCCACTCCCAAATATCTGAATACATTCACCTCCTCCATACTCTCTCCCTCCAATCTGATATCCAATCTTTCATCACCTAATCTTTTTGTTATCCTCATAACCTTACTCTTTCCTGTATTCACTTTCAATTTTCTTCTTTTGCACACCCTAACAAATTCATCCACCAATCTCTGCAACTTCTCTTCAGAATCTCCCAAGAGCACAGTGTCATCAGCAAAGAGCAACTGTGACAACTCCCACTTTATGTGTGATTCTTTATCTTTTAACTCCACGCCTCTTGCCAAGACCCTCGCATTTACTTCTCTTACAACCCCATCTATAAATATATTAAACAACCACGGTGACATCACACATCCTTGTCTAAGGCCTACTTTACTGGGAAATAATTTCAGGAATATCGCTAGTATTTTCCTGGGTGAAAACTGAGAGGAAGCAGGTATTTAGAATTTCACACACATCCTTATCACTGTCAGTGATCTGACCAGAGTTACTCTTAAGTGGGCCAATCTTGTCCCTAATCTTACTTCTGTATACCTGAAAGAACCCTTTTGGTTAGTCTTTGAATCCCTTGCGACCTTAGCCTCATAATCCCTTTTTGCTTTTCTTATTCCTTTCTTTAATTGAATATATTGATTTCTTAACTGCCCATCCCCTCTTGTGCTATGCCTATACGTATATTCCTCTCTTTTGACCAATGAGATGTTTTAATCTATTGTTCATCCATTTGGGATCATTTTTGTTAGATCTTATTTCCCTACTCGGAACAAAAGTTGTCTGGGCAGCTAGAACTATGCTCTGAAAAACGTCATATTGGCAACCAAGATCACCTACCTGACCCATAGTCAGGACATCCCAATTTAGCCCACCCAGGTAATTTTTCAGTCCCATGAAGTCGGCCAAGCGAAAATCTGGGACAGAGATTTGATTGCAGTTATCTGGGTAATTCCATGATATATTGAAACTAAGTGATTTGTGATCACTTTCCCCAAGCTCATCATTAACCTCAAGATTATTAATTAGTGAATCTTTGTTGGCAAGAACCAAGTCAAGCAGACTGTTTCCTCTAGTTGGTTCTGTCACAACCTGTTCTAAAAAGCAATCCTGAACCATATCAAGAAAGTCACTAGACTCAAGATTTCCTGTCATATTGTTCCAATCAATTTGTCTAAAGTTAAACTCTCCCATTATCACAACATTTTCATATCTAGATGCCTTATGAATTTCGTCCCATAACAGCTTACTGCCCTCCCTATCAAGGTTTGGGGGCCTATAAATCACACCCAAAATTAATTTGTCACGTCCCTCGAGAAACTGTAGCCAAACAGATTCTGTGTTCGATGTTTCTAATCTTATATCATGTCTAAGACAACAATTTAAATTTTCTGACATACATCGCCACTCCACCACCCTTCCTGTTGCCCCTATCAGTGTGGAATAGTTTATAACCCTGTATGTTGCATTCAGAGGTCATTTCTCTATCTTTCAGGTTGAACCAGGTCTCTGTTATACCAATAATATCTATATTACCTACACTTGCAAGTAATCTTAGCTCATTATTTTATTTCTTAGACTCCTACTATTTGTATAGTAAACCTTAAGGGAGCTAGTCACTCGTTGCCCTCTACTCTCTCTCTCTTTGTTGATCAACTGATTTGCCATTACTAGCAACTTTATTTTGAATATTGTCTTTTAAACATATCCCTGAGTATCCCGGTAATAACTGCTGTTTTTAACCCTAATGCTGCAGCCTAATTGTTTCCCACAAACACCCATACCTCTATAATCTATCAGTTTAAATTCCTAAACAAGTCATCACTTACCCTCTCAATTGAATTGGCTAATGCAACCACTCCATCCCCAGAGAGATGAACCCCATCCCTTGCATACATATCACGTTTGCCAAAGAATAGGTCCCAGTTATCAATGAATGGGATTGCAAGTTCCTTGCAGTACCTGTCTAGCCAGCAATTTATACCAATTGCTCCAAGACACTCGTCTTGGAGAACAGAGAAACGATTTCCTACCTTCACATCTTCTCTATTAACTCTCATCTTCCTTCTTCCTGAACTGTGAACCACTTGCCACTTAAAGCGGCTGCCACTATCACTGCTGGTGACCATTCCTTCCTTACCAGCTAAATCCTTCTCACACTCGCTCCCAAACTCATCTATGCAAAGCTTCAGCCTCCTATTTTCCTCCTGAAGGAGTAGAATCTCCTTCAACACTTGAACCTGAGATTCTAAAACACTACAACAAGCCATGGTGCTTGGTAACAGCCCATGCTAACTCCCAAGAGCTTAGGCAGGTAATGAGAAAAAAAAACTTTGACCGTGTTTTGGGACTAAAACAGCGACTTTGCACAGTATTTTCGTATGGTATTTATGGTTGTATTCTAGTTTTCCTGGTCTCATTTTATAGAATGGAAGACATATTACAGAAATTGAGATGAGTTTGATTGGTTTCACAATGAAAAGTACCTTGAAACTGACCTCAAAGTAACAGAAATGTTCGATTTTTACCAAAGTTCAAAAGCAAACAAATCATGCCAGGCGTCCAATACATGTCAACTGGTGAGTCTGATATTCTTTCACAAGTGTGCTGATATTATTTATACCATTTCTACACTAATGCAGTAGTCTGCATAACAGTAAATCTTCTATTTTTTTGTAAGAATAAAAATTCAAAGTGGAAAGAAAAAGAAATATAAGAGGGGCCTTGAGACGTGACTAATGAACAGAGGAAATGTTATTTTAGTGCCAGGAATGTCTTTCTTGTTTATTCTGAACCCTATTTGGAAATTGGCATCTTCTGAAATTTGTGTGAAATTGGCAAAATTGACAATTTCTAACCACTTTATTGGATAGTTAAAATTGGTAAATGGGTGGTTTCTTGTACTCATTCAATAGAAAAAATAGTTCCAGCAAAATAAACATGATTTTTGTCGACTAGTACACAGGAATTGGCCGAAAATAGGGCTCAAAGTGGGCGAAATCGCCGATGCATAAACATCGATGAGACAGCTAACTTCATGAGAGCATAATTCAGCAAGTTTTCCATCAAATTTCATACTTTCGGTGTCATTATGATCGGGAAAAGATTCTCTAGCATTTCATAAGAAAAAATAATTTATTTTTCCCGAAAAATTTTCAACCCTGAGAACAAGTTTAGGAGAGGGCCTCTCGACCCTGAAAGGGTTAAATCATGAACCCTTCATCATCATCGAGGAACCTCAACAAAAAGGCTTAGGAAAGAAAGTATCCTGGCCAGACTGAATATTTGCCCAGGTAAGTTAAAAAAAAATAAAAACTTTTACTATCATTCTCACTACCACTGTCTTGCTGAAGGCACACAGATATGACAGTTTAGATGGCCCTCTACAGCAAGTATCCCAAACCCCTCCTTTAGTGCAGGCACTGTACTTCCCACCTCTTTGTTACCAATACTTTGTACTGAAGTAGAGGAAATCTAGTACCTGCACTCTGAAGGACCAGTGGTCATGTTGCAGTCGTGGAGGTGGGAAGCAGAATGCCTACACCACGATAACGGGATGAGGATGTAGCAGTTTTAAGGGTCATTTGAACTGTTATGTCTGCACACTTCTGGCAAAACAGCTATTGAATAAATGATAGTGAATGTGTTTCATTTTTTTAACACAGTGGCCATTTCCTGAGGCAGGGTGACCAGAAAAAGAAGAAATACTCATCCCTCACTCACTCCACCACTGTCTTACCAGAGGCATACCAATACTACAGTTCAAAAACTGCAACATATCTCCACCCCTCCTTCAGAGTGCAGGCACTATACTTCCCACCTCCAGAACTCAAGTGCAGTCATATTCCCCTATAATTCTTATTTTTTTCCTCCTCCTCTATACTCTCCACCAATACTGAAACACTTTCCCTTTCATTCACAAAGTCACCATACCCTGATAGGGGTCAAAAATCACCAACCAATGGTTAGTAACATGTCTTAGGTCACAAATGGAACATGTGAATGCTGTTTGGTATCAACACCTATAAAAAACATGTGGATTGTGTAGAAAAAATTCATCCAGTAGGAAAATGGATTCCAAAGCTAAAGATACAAATTACAATGAAAAGCTGAAAACCCAAAATGTGCTTACACTGGGGACTGAAGTCAAAGCAAATATAGGAAAATATTTTAGGCAGTACAATACCTGCACTTTAAAGGAGTGGTTTGGGATATTGGCAGTTTGGAGGGATATGTTGTGTATCTTTATATGTGTATGCTTCTAGACTGTTGTATTCTGAGCACCTCTGCAAAAACAGTGATAATGTGCGAGTGTGGTGAAAGAGTTGAATGATGATGAAAGTATTTTCTTTTTGGGGATTTTCCTTCTTTTTTGGGTCACCCTGCCTCGGTGGGAGACGGCCGACTTGTTGAAAAAAAAAAAAAAAAAAAAAAAAAAAAAAAAATTTAGGCACATAGGATATAGAAAAAAAAATTCTTTTAATATTTTCAATAGGGGTAACAAGAAACCTCAGATGTAAACTAAGGAAAAATGGAGGGTAAAGTAGTGTGAAATTTTTCTTTACAAACTGTGGAATGGAAAAAATGGGAGACAAACTGTTTAATCATTAAAAGAATTTATACGATGAACACAAGGCTATATACCACAAGCACAGATATACTATATACCACAAGCACAGATATACCTTCACCTTTGATGAGCTCTAAGAGTTTTCTACTCCCAGAGCCCAGCCATGAGCCAAGATAGTTTGGTGCTAGTCTGGTCAACCAGGCTGTTGCTGCTGGTGGTCCACTACCCCACATATACATCAGTCTGGCTGAACTGCAGCTATGCTCCTATAGCTACAATTAAGTAATTATAATATTACCCCAAAGACTTAACTAATTTTGAAAACTTACCTTCATGTACAAGTCATGATACAGATGTTTGTCAATCTTCTTGTTGTCACGGTACTTTTTGAGCATGCGACGAAGGACACGCATCCGACGAATCCATAGGATCTAAACGATAAAAAATCGCGTTATAAAAGATTAATAGTCCTTGCACTAGAATGTAGACATTATTAATGTTATCATCAGCAGTGATGAAAGGATCAGTAAAAAAATTGTTAAATGAACTTCACCAAGCAAACCACAGTAATTTAAGTTAGATCGATACTGGTGATTTAAGACTAACTTGTTCTGAATCAGAAACTGCGATGCTCAACCGGTGAAAATAATACAGATGGCTGATAATGGATGTAGAGCCATGAGAAAATATAGATGGTCAAAATGTAGATTTTTGAGAACACAGATGGCCGAGATGCAATTTCCAAGAGCCACGTTTTCTCTTACTACCATCACCACCACTTGCTTTAGAAGCCATTAAATACACTAATTACAATGTTAATAAAGTCTCACAAAATGCTCTAAATCCAGGAAAAACTAGAGACTGAATGACAGGTGTACATGCAAGTGAACGCAAAATGGTGAGGGCGGCCTGCAACCCAGAACAATGAAAATGGATAGGGGTTTGGGATATTGGCAGTTTGGAGGGATATGTTGTGTATCTTTATATGTGTATGCTTCTAGACTGTTGTATTCTGAGCACCTCTGCAAAAACAGTGATAATGTGCGAGTGTGGTGAAAGTGTTGAATGATGATGAAAGTATTTTCTTTTGGGGATTTTCTTTCTTTTTTTTTGGGTCACCCTGCCTCGGTGGGAGACGGCCGACTTGTTGGAAAAAAAAAAAAAAAAAAAAAAAAGGTCCCGGATGTAGCCACTTCGGCCCATACTGGACATACACTGGAGTTATAATGTACTTGGCCTGATAAATCAGAACTGGACAGTATTGCTATGGACAAAGAGTGGAATTACGAACTAGAATTTACTTTGTCCAGTCAATTTTTTGTCTGAAATTGCTGAAATACGTTAACGAGAGATTTTGCTGTACCTATTTTTAACTGCCCAAATTAAACTACTGTTGTTCATTCAAAGGATTACATACTTAATTCCAAGCATTTACCCATTCTACAAAACTAAGCCACACTGTATATAATTTCCAATTTAGTTATGCCTCCTAAGCAGGTTGCTCACTGTGCACACGCAGCTCACTCTGCAAGTGGTAGTGTAAAAAACAGGATTAGAAGTCACAATGGGTCTATCAAACCCCACTAGGCACTTACTTCACTAGAAAGAAATACACCTACCATCCGACTTATGACCGAGTTCGGTTTCAAGAAACTGGTCCTAAGTCGAAATGGACGTAAGTTGTTTATTACTATTGAATATCAACATCATATTTTTTTAATGACTATTTTATTGTTTTATTTTGGTATTTCATGTTTTACTTTACTTTTTATGTTGTTAGTACTGTGTTTTATACTGTAAGGTTTAGGATAAACACTGTACAACACAAATACTTGTTTATTTCTCAGAAATTTGGCATAAAAAACACGGTCGTAAGTCGAGTGGTTGTAAGTCGGATGGTAGGTGTACTAGTGATCATATTTTAGTTACTCCATGTTGTTAATGTGAACAGTACAGTATGGAATACAATCTAAAAAAAATTTTTTTTTAACATGTCTGCCATCTCCCACAGAAGCAATGTGACCCATAAAAGAAACACTTTCACAATCATTCAACGCTTTCACCATCATTCACCATCTTTGCAGAGGCGCCCAGATATGACAGTTTAGATGTCACTCAAAACAGCCAATATCCCAAACCCTTCCTTCAAAATGCAGGCAGTGTACTTCTCATTACTTAAATCTTATCACCACTAAAGACATTGGTCATAATTAAGATGCAATCTCTCTAAAAATCAGCGTATTCATTTTAGTGTTTTTCCAGGAATGCCACCATTGCTTTTAATATTAGTAAGGTATCTCTGTAGTAGGTTGGTAGACAGCAACTGCCCAGGGAGGTACTACCGTCCTGCCAAGTGAGTGTAAAACGAAAGCCTGTAATTGTTTTACATGATGGTAGGATTGCTGGTGTCTTTTGTGTCTCATAAATATGCAAGGTTTCAGGTACGTCTTGCTACTTCTACTTACACTTAGGTCACAGTACACATACATGTACAAGCATATATATACACACCCCTCTGGGTTTTCTTCTATTTTCTTACTAGCTCTTGTTCTTGTTTATTTCCTCTTATCTCCATGGGGAAGTGGAACAGAATTCTTCCTCCGTAAACTATGCGTGTTGTAAGAGGCGACTAAAATGCCGGGAGCAAGGGGCTAGTAACCCCTTCTCCTGTATATATTACTAAATGTGAAAGGAGAAACTTTTGTTTTTCCTTTTGGGCCACCCCGCCTCGGTGGGATACGGCTGGTGTGTTGAAAGAAAGAAAGATCTCTGCTATACCAAACTTTACTAATATAAACATCCTTACAGCCTCAATCCTAACAAGTTAGGATTTTATCTAGAAATGACATCATAGTAACAAGATTTGATGCTGGAATTTTTCTAAAGTTATCTTGTCCTATGAGCAAAACAACACACATATTCCCTTTTAATATCGCTCCCTGAAGCATTCACTACAAGCTATGAGAAGCTTAGCAGTGCCAAGAAAAGGAGGATTTGGGTTATTAAAATCTTCTTCTACTGTTCATAATACACAAATAACCCACAAACAGTTTATGATGATATTTAAGCTGGACCAAAACAACATAAGCTTCTCTCCCTATGTGCAGTTATTTGTGTATTGTTCCAGTCAAAGTATTATGCCTTTTTGCTCTTCTCTACTACTGTTTTTTCAAAATCATTCATATTAAATAATTCTTACCTTCTGAGGCATACGAGCATTGGCAGTACCCTTTCTTTTACCATAGCCCATATGCCTGCCCTTTCTGCGAGCTGCTTGTGTTTTGCGGACACGGGCACGAGAGTGTACATTATGGGGCTTCTTGATAATCAAGCCATCCTTAATCAACTTCCGAATATTTTGTCCTGCAACAGTTGATAATTCATTTAATAAGAAATTTAATAAAAAAGGCATATAAAGACTAACCAACATAACCGTAGAGTTTGATGCTGGCCTCTACGATTTTCTGTTCTGCTAGTTATGGTTCTAGTACTTCCCCAGGCCTTGGTCTCAGACCAGGTCCCCTAGGTTATTAAGGAAATATTTATGTACAGGATTAAGAACTACTGAAAAGCATACAGAAAAGTAAAGGTATGTATATATTGATTGTAAACAGAATATACCTTTGATATATTGCACCTTCGAAGAGTGAATATCAAAATGGTATACAATACCGACAGGTTGGTAGGTAAGACACATTGGCAACATTTAGGCAACTTTATTCCGAAACGTTTCGCCTACACAGTAGGCTTCATCAGTTGAGTACAGAAAGTAGGCAGGAACAGTAGAGATGTGAAGACGATGTAATCAGTCCATCACCCTTAAAGTTGTAGATTTGAGGTTGTCAGTCCCTCAGCCTGGAGAAGTTCTGTTCCAAAGTCTGGAACAGAACAGAACTTCTCCAGGCTGAGGGACTGACAACCTCAAATCTACAACTTTAAGGGTGATGGACTGATTACATCGTCTTCACATCTCTACTGTTCCTGCCTACTTTCTGTACTCAACTGATGAAGCCTACTGTGTAGGCGAAACGTTTCGGAATAAAGTTGCCTAAATGTTGCCAATGTGTCTTACCTACCAACCTTCGAAGAGGTTTGGAGTTTACCAACTCCAAAAGACTGACATTCTGTCTGGTGACAGACTTGCATACATTAATTTTTTTACATTTTTTCCTCAATTTACATTGTCTATTTAACTCTTGTAATTACAATTGATGGCATTTTTTTCCTACACTGAATTTAGGGGGAAGCACTAAACCAATAGGGGTCATACAAAGTTATTTCAAACTTCAATGTGAATATTCTAACAACTTCAACACTAAAGTTAGGATTTTAACCGGAAATAATTACACAGCATCGAAAACTGATGTTGGAACTTTGCTATCATCATCTTGCCCTATGAGCAAAACATCGACAACACATTCCCTTTTAATATCCCTCCCAAAAGCATTCACTACAAGCTATGAGAAGCTTAGGAGTGCCAAGAAAAGGAGGATTAAAAACTTATTAAAATCTAATAATATTTTTTAAATTATTTGCATATTAAATTCTTACCCTTTGAGTCTTACGAGCAATGGAAGTAATTAGCTTTCTATTACCATAGTCCATGTGCTGGCCCTTTCCATTAGCATTTTTTTTTTTTGGCATGTGGTTTAAGTATTTTGGACACAATGTACAATTTACTATTTTATTGGAACCTAAAATAAACCTTAGAAAGTTAAAACTACTGCCCCCCCCCCCCCCAAGTCACACTGATTACAACAAATTTATGCAAGGATAAAAATCCCCAGTGGTAAGTGAACTAGGGTAAAGGACGAGGGAAATAAGATTTTGTTTAGCTTTTTAATCAAGAAAGTTAGCCATCCAGGATAAACCAAAGAAAGTGCATAATCAGGGGCTGTCTTATTTCCATCAGGATCTTTTAATCTTGCCCTCCAGGATGCCAACCACAACACCTGGCTAAAACCCAGGTACGTACTTATTGCAAACAGGGACAAGTGTAAGTAAACATACCCAATATTTCCACCCATGCCAGGGATTAAACCATAGACAGTCAGTATGTGAGCTGAGTGCATTATCAACGTGTTATCAACCGAGCCACAGTACCAGAAGGGAGGAGAAATGTAAAGTCTAGGCACTTGTTGCTGGAGTATAGAATAACTGGGTTATGGTAATTTATGTTGAACGGGATTGTGGAGAATAGAGAAATTATTTTTAGTGGAATTAAAATAAAATTAGGACAAGTTCTGGTTCATATCAATTAAATTCAGAAATTTTCCCCATGTTACTATTTTTAAACATTAACCAACCATAAACTTATTTGGGGCAGACATGATGAAAGTTTCTGCCTCCACATTTTCCTGGTAAGAACTTCATGGTGCACCACAACTTACATCAGCAGCATTATTCGCAGAACCTTATTTATTTAGCATATCTCATCTACTAACAGTTCTGGGTTTCACTGACCTTGTGGCCTGTCTCCGACCAGGCAAATCTCGAAATCACTTCTTAAATAGGTTACTAAAGGAATAAATGCTAACAAATACAAATAAAAATGGTTCCCCAAACAGCCACGCTCCTTTCCATTTTTTAAATGACATGAAGAAGCCTTCTAAATATATTAGTTAAGAATACAGCACAAATCTTACAAAATAAACATTCAGTATAAAGTTTACTTATCTATATTTCATAATATTGTAGTTGTTATTTATATACAGTGGAACCTCAAATAAACTTTCTTTGTTCCAGACGGCTGTTCAAGTGCCGTTACCGAACAAATTTATTTTTTTTTTTTTTCAACAAGTCGGCCGTCTCCCACCAAGGCAGGGTGACCCACCGAGGCAGGGTGACCCAAAAAGAAAGAAAATCCCCAAAAAGAAAATACTTTCATCATCATTCAACACTTTCACCACACTCGCACATTATCACTGTTTTTGCAGAGGTGCTCAGAATACAACAGTTTAGAAGCATACACATATAAAGATACACAACATATCCCTCCAAACTGCCAATATCCCAAACCCCTCCTTTAAAGTGCAGGCATTGTACTTCCCATTTCCAGGACTCAAGTCCGACTATATGAAAATAACCGGTTTCCCTGAATCCCTTCACTAAATATTACCCTGCTCACACTCCAACAGATCGTCAGGTCCCAAGTATCATTCGTCTCCATTCACTCCTATCTAACACGCTCATGCACGCTTGCTGGAAGTCCAAGCCCCTCGCCCACAAAACCTCCCTTACCCCTTTCTTCCAACCTTTTCGAGAACGGCCCCTACCCCGCCTTCCTTCTCCTACAGATTTAAATGCTCTCCATGTCATTCTACTTTGATTCATTCTCTCTAAATGACCAAACCACCTCAACAACCCCTCTTCAGCCCTCTGACTAATACTTTTATTAACTCCACACCTTCTCCTAATTTCCACACTCCAAATTTTCTGCATAATATTATTCCCATCAGGAATAATGTAAATTAAATTTGTTCATTTCAGACCCTCAAAAATACCCTTATCAAAGCACTTACAAAAATACAGTTACATAATTGGTCGAGTTGGGAGCAGTTCGATATTTGAGGTTCCACTGTATGTACATCTTTCCCATTTATGCCTAATCTGAAACCAAGCCACTGAGATAGTGGTCTTCAGAACCATTACCAGTGATAAGTTTACTACTGATTAGTAAAAACCCTATCTCCACTGATGATAGCAAATTTAATGCTTAAACTGTCCAAACATACATCTACGTTCACATGCGTAGTGCTCCAAAAGTAGATTTACAATTTTTTTACATATTTTAATAAATAAATAAATAAAATATATATATATATATATATATATATATATATATTTTTTTTTTTTTTTTTTTTTTTTCAACAAGTCGGCCGTCTCCCACCGAGGCAGGGTGACCCAAAAAAGAAAGAAAATCCCCAAAAAGAAAATACTTTCATCATCATTCAACACTTTCACCACACTCGCACATTATCACTGTTTTTGCAGAGGTGCTCAGAATACAACAGTCTAGAAGCATACACATATAAAGATACACAACATATCCCTCCAAACTGCCAATATCCCAAACCCCTCCTTTAAAGTGCAGGCATTGTACTTCCCATTTCCAGGACTCAAGTCCGACTATATG